>NC_072883.1:770703-891936 GCF_028858705.1 Grus americana | reverse complement strand
CCCCCCCCCCCCCCCAAAAAAAACCCACCCCACCGCGAGGAAGACGAGGCCGGTGAAGGTGAAGGTCATCAAGGTCCTCGCCGGGTGTCCGCGGCTCCCGCGGGTGCCGATGAGGATGATGAGGATGAAGACGGGCTCCTCCTCGCCCTCCGCCCTCGGCCCCTTGGCCGGGATGAAGCCCCATCTCCTCCTCGCCCAGGACTTCCCTGAGGGATCTCCTCACCTTCCAGAAGGTCCAAAAAAACCCACGACGGGCGTCACCTCCCCGCTCCGGCCGACTCTTGAACTTGACCCTTGAGGTCCATCTTTAGGTGAACCATCGGGCCGAGGAGACGACGACCTCGTTCCTCCTAATCCGCGTGCGTCTTCACGTGGGACGTCAAGGAGACCTTGGTCCTGTAACGGTTCCCGCACTCGGAACATCGGTAAGGAGCTTCTCCCGTGTGGGTCCTCTCGTGTTCCAGACATTTGGAGCTCATGGTGAAGCCCTTCCCGCAGACGGGACACCTGTAGGGTCTCTCCCCGGTGTGAATCCGTTGGTGGACGATGAGGTGGGAGGTGTTGGTGAAGCTCAAACCGCATTCGGGGCACTTGTGGGGCCTCTCTCCCGTGTGAAGCTTCTTGTGAAGTTGGAGGTTGAACCTTCGAGTGAAGCTTTTCCCGCAATCCGAGCAGAAATGGGATTTTTCCACCCGGGCTTGGTTTCGGTGGAAAAGCTCCCGGTTTAGCGACTCCGCGGGACGTTCGTTGGGTTTCTCCAACCGGCGGAACTTCTCCTGGTGGGACACGAGGGCGGAACCGTCATCGCCGAAGCTCTTCCCGCGTTCGGGGCGCCTCTGGGGCTCCTCCTGGCCCTGAAGCTCCTGGTCTTGCCTCGGGTTGTTCCTACAACCCCAATTTTTCCGGCGTTCGTGGACCCGCTCTTCAGCACGGCCCATCTCCTCGGGGTCCTCCGCGACGTCCTCGCGAGGATGCGACCACTCCCGCCTCTCGCCGGGCCGAGGCTCTGCTCTTGGCGGCTCTTCCAGGACCTCGTCCTCGTCGGGACCCCAACACCCATCACCTTCCTCCACCCTCAAGCTGGATCTCTTGGGTTCTCCTTCTTGGGAGTCCTCCTCTTGGTGGCCACCGTCACCTGCTGACAGAGAACAGGGCTGAGACGCGACACCCCCCCCCCCCCCCCTAAAAAATTTCCGCGTGGAAAAAAATGGGGGGGGGGTGGTGTCTCCACACCCCGAGGACCTTCCCGCCCCGAGGACCTTCCTACCCCATGCGCGGCACGGCTCTGACCCAACGGAACCCAAGGACGGACCCAACTGAGACCAAGGATGGACCCAATGGAACCCAAGGATGGACCCAACATGGGGGATGGACCCAACTGAGACCAAGGATGGACCCAGCTGAGACCAAGGATTGACCCAACGTGGGGGATGGACCCAACTGAGACCAAGGATGGACCCAATGGAACCCAAGGATGGACCCAACGTGGGGGATGGACCCAACCGAACCCGAGGATGGACCCAATGGAACCCAAGGATGGACCCAGCTGAACCCAAGGACGGACCCAATGGAACCCAAGGACAGACCCAACGTGGGGGATGGACCCAACGGAACCCAAG
Organism: Grus americana; assembly: GCF_028858705.1. Lineage (NCBI taxonomy): Eukaryota > Metazoa > Chordata > Aves > Gruiformes > Gruidae > Grus > Grus americana. The sequence goes on along the minus strand of NC_072883.1, from coordinate 890,317 downwards.
GATGGACCCAACGGAACCCAAGGATGGACCCAATGTGGGGGATGGACCCAACCGAACCCGAGGATGGACCCAATGGAACCCAAGGATGGACCCAACGTGGGGGATGGACCCAATGGAACCCGAGGAAGGACCCAATGGAACCCAAGGACGGACCCAACGGAACCCAAGGATGGACCCAACGGAACCCAAGGACGGACCCAACGGAACCCAAGGACGGACCCAATGGAACCCAAGGACGGACCCAACATGGGGGATGGACCCAACCGAACCCAAGAATGGACCCAATGGAACCCAAGGATGGACCCAACCGAACCCAAGGATGGACCCAACGTGGGGGATGGAGTAGGTCAAGGTTACCTGGCGGGACCATGGTCTGACGGCCGCTCTGTTGGGTGTCCCGGGCTGGAGACATCGCCTGGTCGACCTTCTCCTCGCCATGGACCTTTTTATGGGCGTTACAACGGAAATTTTGGGTGAAACCCTTCCCGCAGACGGGACATTTGAAGGGCTTCTCACCCGTATGGACCGTCTTGTGCCTGACCAGGTCGGAACTCTTCCGAAAGCTCTTCCCGCAATCCCGGCACTCGTAGGGTCTCTCACCCGTATGGACCCTCCGATGCATGAGGAGATACTGCTGCCGGGCGAAACTCTTCCCGCAATCGGGACAGACGTAAGGTTTCTCATCGGTGTGGACCACTTGGTGGGAGATGAGGTGAGAACTTTGACTGAAGCTCTTCCCGCAATCCAAACACTTGTAGGGTTTCTCGCCGCGGTGGAGCATCTCGTGGATGAGCAACGGGGAACCGTCGTTGAAACCCTTCCCGCAGACGGAGCACTTGTAGGGTCTCTCGCCCGTGTGTAGGCGGCGGTGGCGGACGAGGTGGTTGCTCCAGTTGAAGATCCGGCCGCACTCTTGACATTTGTGGGGCTTCCTCTTGGGTTTCGCTTTGGGCGGCGATTCGCTACGCGATTCACCCGGATTCCCGCGGTTGGCGCTTTCTCCGCTTTTCTCCCCAATTCCGTGTCCTCCCGTTCTCCGGTTCTCCCAACCTTCGTCTTGCGTTGGCTCCTCATCCTCACCGCCCGCGTCCTCCTCCACCTTCACCTGGATCTTCTCGGGGTTCTCCATCTCCTCCCTCATCCGTTCCGTATCTATGGGGACAACGAGATTGGGGGGGGGGGGGGTCATCAGGGTGGTCACGGCCGCCCTTCCACGTGCGACGGCCAACGAGGAGCTCCTGGATGGACCCCCCCGCCCCCCCGCCCCCCCCTTCCCACCATTCCGTATCTCTCCGGCGTTTCCCTGCCCGATCCCCAAGTTGGGGGGGGGGGGGTGGGATTAAGGAGGTGGGGGTGGGGGTGGTGATGCCCCTCCCCACCCCACTTCCCCCCCCCTCCAAAATCCCACGAGATCTCGAGTGGGTTCCCACCGCCCGACGGAGCCGGTGGGGTTTGGTTTTTTTTTTTGGGGGGGGGGTGTGTGTGTGTGTATTTTTTTTGGGGTGTCCCCCCAGCTCCGGTAACCGTCGCCCCCCTCCCAGCGCCGCTGCGGCTCAGCGTTGTCCCAGCCCCTTCCTGTGCCTCCGCACACACGGCCGGGCTGCAACAGGCCCCAAAACCGCCCAGAACCGGCTGGAAAAATTTGGGGGGGGTGGGGGGTCTATGAGGGGGGGGGGTCCTGGTAATTTGGGGGGGGGGGGGGGGAGGTTGGAGCATCGTCCCCTTCTGCGCTTTGCGTCACCCCCCCACTCCCCCCCCGCCGGGATCAGGGTGCTCGGGGCGGCGGCGGCGGTGACCCCCCGGGAAGAGCCGGGGTGAGCGGCATCCTGGGGGGGGGGGCAGCATCCCTGGGGGAGCGTCACTTTTGGGGGGGCATCCCCCCCCCCCCCCCGAGGAGAGCGGCACCCCTGGGGGAGCATCACCCGTGGGGGAGCATCACTTTTGGGGGAGCTTCACCCCCCCCCACCCCCCCACCAAGAGAAAGCAGCATCCCCCACCCCCCCGGGGGTGAACAACGGTCCTGGGGGAGCATCATCACTTTTTGGGGGGGGCATCACTTTTGGGGGGGCATCACTTGGGGGGGGGGCATCAGTTTTTGGGGAGCATGGTCCCTGGGGGAGCATCACTTTTTGGGGAGCATCGCCCCCCCCCCCCCAAGGAGAGCAGCATCCCTGGGGGAGCATCACCCATGGGGCAGCATCACTTTTGGGGGGGCACCACTTTCAGGGGACCATCAGCCCCCCCCAAGACAAAGCAGCATTCCCCACCCCCTCCCTGGGGTGAGCATCAGTCCTGGGGGAGCATCACTTTTGGGGGACCTTCACACACACCCCCCAAGAGAAAGCAGCATCCCCCACCCCCCCAGGGTGAACATCGGTCCTGGGGGAGCATCACTTTTGGGGGGGCATCACCCCCCCAAGGAGAGCATCATTCCTGGAGGAACATCACTTTTGGGGGGGCATCACCCCCCCCCAAGGAGAGCATCACCCCTGGAGGAACATCACTTTTGGGGGGGCATCACCCCCCCCAAGGAGAGCATCGTTCCTGGAGGAACATCACTTTTGGGGGACCATCACCCCCCCCCGGGGGAGCACCCCCCAAAGGAGAACATCACCTGTGGGGGAGCATCTCCCAGGGGTTCAGCAACCCCCCCCCCGTGGGTGCAGCCCGTGGGTGGGTTTCTTGACCCATCTTTGGGTGAAGAAATGGGCGACGGGAAGGGACAACCGGCATCTGCTGGGTTTATTTTTATTTTTCTTCCCCCCTCCCCCGTCCCCCCCACCCCCCGTCTTCTGCAAATTTAGTGGCAGTTGGTGAAATTTTGGGTTTCAACTTTAGTCCCACCACGGAGGGCACACGTGGCGATGGGACGCGGACCCCTTGGAGATGCCTACAGGGCTCGGACGTCACCAGTGGAGAGTTCAGGAGATGCAACTCCATCGCCGGGCAGCGTTATCAGGACCATGAGGGTGCTAATTAGCATTCGTGACCCTGATTAGCCCCACCTCAGACAAGCTGATGGCCCAAGGGTTCTATTTAAGCCCAGCCTGGGATGCTCCACCATGTTGGAGGAGCCATGGCCAAGGCTGAGCTGCAGCCCACGGTTCCTCTTCATCTGCAGCCCAAGGTTCTTCTTCATCTGCAGCCCAAGGTTCTTCTTCATCTGCAACCCAAGGTTCTTCTTCATCTCCAGCCCAAGGTTCTTCCTCATCTGCAGCCCAAGGTTCTTCCTCATCTCCAGCCCATGGTTCTTCCTCATCTGCAACCCAAGGTTCTTCTTCATCTGCAGCCCATGGTTCTTCTTCATCTGCAACCCAAGGTTCTTCTTCATCTGCAGCCCAAGGTTCTTCTTCATCTGCAGCCCATGGTTCTTCTCCATCTGCAGCCCATGGTTCTTCTCCATCTGCAGCCCAAGGTTCTTCTCCATCTGCAGCCCATGGTCCTTCTCCATCTGCAGCCCATGGTTCTTCCTCATCTCCAGCCCAAGGTTCTTCTCCATCTGCAGCCCATGGTTCTTCTCCATCTGCAGCCCATGGTCCTTCTCCATCTGCAGCCCATGGTTCTTCCTCATCTGCAGCCCATGGTTCTTCTCCATCTCCAGCCTATGGTTCTTCCTCATCTGCAGCCCAAGGTTCTTCTTCATCTCCAGCCCATGGTTCTTCCTCATCTGCAGACTTGGTTCCTGGCTTGACCCTGGATTTGCCTCATCCCTGTGGATTTGCCGGATGATCCGGACCCTTGGCCGGAGCTGGTTGCTCTGCAGAACCCTTCTTCCCCATCAAATAACCCACAAAGCCGTCAAGGAGAAAGTTTTTTTAATGGCAAGAGCGTATTTTGTAAATATATTGCAGCACCCGGTGAGGAGGTGGACGTCAGGAACCGAGCACCACGAATCCCCCTGCCAGAGGAACGGCACAACAGAGACCGTCACCACCCCCCTAAACTGGCCACGTTTGATGGGACTTTGGGGACTGGAGATAAAGTGGGAAAGAAGAGGGTGGAGATGTGCAGCTCCTTCATCCCAGACTCTTGTCTTGGTGGGGTTTTCCTTCACGTATCTCAGGTGGGTTCCAACACCCTTGTTGGTTTGGTCTCTTTACCTTCTAGGAGAAAGCAGCTCGCTCGGAGACATCACCTTAGGAGAAGACAAATGAGTCTTAGCCACCGCTACGTCCTGCCGCAAGCTCCAACAGGAGCAGCGATAGCTCTGCTCGGGTGGAGACACCATCGTGGCACGAGTCTTGGGACACCGTGGTGGCACGACGTGAGCGGAAGAGTCTTGGGTGACGATCACGGCTGCTCGCGGACGGCACCGTGGATTGTCCCGTCTTGGTCACGTGCCGCTCTCCGGCATGTGCGGGGCCCGTCCTCCTGTAGAGAGGTTCTGCAGGAAGAAACACGAAGGGAGGAGAGGCTCCTCCACGCTGGGGACGCGCGGCGGAGAAGGAGGTGACTTCAGGTTGAGTTCGGCGTTCGGCCCCACGCGGAACCAGGGACGGATCGTCTCCCCGCTCAACTGGGTCAGCGGGAAGGTGAAGAGCAGGTCTTGGTTGTCAACGTTGAAGAAAGCCACCTTCTGTCCCTCAAAGTCCAGGTAAACCCTAATCGTCCGGGGCATCTGGGTGAGGACGAGAGCCGTGTGGTCGGGGAAGGTCAAAGCCCAATACTTGCCCCCGCAGTGGAAAAGAGCCAAGATCCCATCTTGAGGAGCTGGGTTGATCCACCCCTTCCTCTTCATGGACTCCTTGGCCACCCCCATTGCCCAGACGCCCCCTTCCACCGTCCCCACGTCCACCTCCCAGAAGTATCTCCCCGAGACGAATCTCTCCTGGCCCAGGACGCAGTGGTAGGTGTCGTATCTCTCGGGGTTATCTGGCATGGCTTGCCGCGCGTCTCCGCGCCGTACGCTCTTCCCACCCGCCGAGAGGATGAGCTGGGGGTGCGCCGTGTCCGCGTCCAGCGTCACGTGCACTGCAGGGAGAAGGAGAAAGCTCGGCTGAAGACCTCGGTTGCCTTTGGGGGTCTCCTACAGTTGGTTACCCGTGGAGAAACGTTTCGTGGGACCTCGAGCGCTCAGCGCTGCCAGAGCTTGGTCCCATCTCCTACTACTACCACCCCTAGCGTGGTCCCAGATGGTGCCTCCTCTAGGAGACCGCATTGGCCAAGTGCTGGTTGGGGGGTGGCTGCCCCGTTTTGGGGAGCTAAGAGGCCTCGTGGCGTGGATGTGGGTCGCGCTTTACCACGGAACGGACCCAAAACTCAATGAATTTAGGAGGAACCTTATTAAATATCCAGGTCTACCTCTTGGGGAGGAACCAAGGGCATCACCCTTGGGCGTGGAGACGCGCTGAGTTTCCCCATCCCGCGACCCTCTTCCCAGGGGAATTTTGCCTGGGACCATCCCAGCTCCGTACCCTCCCCTGGCTTCCGCGCGCGCGCTACGTTGGGCGTCAAGACCCTGGGGCTTTAGAAATAGCCCCCCCCAAAAAAAAGACAGAAAAATGCTGATTTGGTGGAAAAAGGAAACATCAGAGGAGTTGGGGTGTGGAGGTTCAGTCCTTGAGTTGTCCATCCCTCCCAGCCGCGGAGAGAGGCCCACGGAGAAGCAAAGCGCGAGACATCCCCACCCCGGGTACCTTCTTCCACGGGGACGATGGTGTTTCTCCACCCTGAAACCGAACAGACGTGATCGCCAGAGGTTCCTCTGCCGCGCCGAGGGGATGTGGGGCGATTTGGGGTGGTGGCCCCAGGGTTGCAGACCGGTCCCAGGCACGTTTCGGTTTAATAGACTCAAATTTAATCGATTTTATGACATCGAGGCATCGAAATGGGAACCTGGACATCTTTTTTTTTTTTTTTTTTGGTCCAATTCGTTGTTATTTTAGACCCTGGGAGAGTTTTGCGATCGATGTCGGTGGGGTCTTGGTAATAAAACTGAGGAAGACCAATCCCACCCCCCCACCCCCCCCCCCCCCAAAAATAAAAATTTCTGCTCTTTGAAAGACCACGGGGTCGGGGAAGAGCGAGGATCGAACTTACGGAGTTCTCCGGCTTGTTTCTCTGAAAAAAAGAAAATAAAAATGAAATGTTTTTAGTAAGAGCATGGGCTTTTGGGGATGGAACCCTCAGACTTTCATCCCTACGTAGCCACCAAACCCAAGGGTACGTTCAGAGGTGCTTTTGTGGTGCTAGACCTCCAAAATCTGCCCGGAGAGGGGAAAATTGGCTTGAATGAAGGATTTTTGGGCAATTTATTGGGCTGGAAGGAGGGTTTTTTTTTTTGGGGGGGGGTGTTGGTGCCACCAAGAAGTTGGGCTCAACCTCATCTGAAGCTGGATGGAGGTGAGGGGAAGGTCTTCTCCTTTTCCCGGGCTTTTAACGGGTGGAAGAAGCAAAACAATACTTACGTATTTCCATATCGCGTTCGCCTGGAAGGGGGAAAAATATAAAATAAAATAAAATAAATAAAAATAGGGAAGAAAAAAAAATATGTGGGATCGCTGGAAAATGCTAATTTGGTGCTGGGAACTTGTCCAGGTGCCCGCGGACTTTTTTGGTTTTCTCCTGGCTGGGACTTTGGAAGTTGAGTTGAAGGAAGGGTTGGGTTGATGTTGGAAGGTGATGGAGGTCTTTTTTTGGGGGAAAAACCTGCTGAATCGATTGCCCTAAACGAGATTTTGATGGGTGACGCGCTCTTTTTTCTAAGAGTAAAAAAAAAAAATAAAACGGATTCTTGGTCCTCCTCTTGGGTGACGTTTCCTCGTTAGCTTTGTTGCCATCGAAGCTAACGATTTTAATTTGAGAAAGAAGAAAAACGGGGGGGATTTATTGCTTTCTCTTTGGGGAGAAAATGGGCAAATTTGAACTTTATTCCTCTGAAAACAAGGAAACTACTTCTTATTACTCCTCCGACATTTTAATTCCGCCAAAACCGAGGAAGCTAATTTTTATTATTTCAAAATTTGATTCCTCCAAACCCGAGCTCTCCCCGAAAACCGTACCAAAGGTCGAATTAAACGACTACAAACGGACACCGCAGCCCACCACCTCAGGGGTTAATTTTATGAAAATACAGAAATTTGGTCCTTCCTGAGGTCGATGACCCAAGTTGGCCAACTCAGATTAAGTTTTTATTATTTTATTTAGTTCCCCAATTTTTTCGCTTCCTCCCCGCCGGTTTATAAACTTGTGTGATGAAGCGAGCGGCCGTCTGCCGCTCTTATTTTTCCCTCAATGACAGAAAAAAAAACCAACCCCAAAACCCCCAAACTTACGGATTTCGACGTTGCGTTTCTCTGAAAGAAAAAGCAGAAATAAGCGTAAGGGGAAGTTTTCCTTTCTCGCAGGAAAATGGTCGGTGGCTGTCGTCTGCCCCGGGGTGTGGAGAATGGTGTAGAAGTTCAGCGTCAATAATAAAACTGGTTTGGTTAAAAAAAAAACCAAATAAAAAGGAAAAAGCAGGAAAAAGAAAATATTTTCCCAATTCCATGGTTTTTTTGGGGTGGGTTTTTTTTTTTTGGTGTGTTTTCAGAACATAAATGAAATCCACTCAACCTTTTCCCACCCCTCATAATTCTTTCAAATGCCTTTTTGGGGTGAAATCACCCGAAAGCAAATTTAGGAGACGCATGCGTGCGAGACCTGACCCTCCTTCGGTACCAAAAAAAATAAAATTAACTTTTTAAAAGGGGTGTAGGAGAAAAAAAGAGCATTTCTTACCAAGTTCTGCGGTGTGTTGGGCTGTAAGAAAGAACAGAGAAGGTCGCGTGGGTTACGGGAAGGTTTCTCCCACACCTACGTCTTGAGTGGTTGACCCGTGATGGAGACGTTGGCCGAAATTGGGTATTTTTTTGGTTTGGTTGATGCCGGAAGGGGGAATTTTGGTGTGAAATAGGGACGTTTGCTCACGTTGGAGCTCTTCTTCCTTCGCGTCCCATCCCTGCGGTTCGTTTTAGGGGATTTGATGGTCAACCCGGTCAAGGTCATGAGCTATTGGGGATGGAGATTATGCTTCCAGTCCCTAAAAAAATGATATTTTTTTGGGGGGGCGAATATTTCAACGGGATAGAGCTCTAGTGAGTCGCAAATGTCTGGGGGCAGTCGGTTCTCCCTTGGGCAGGTCCGTATGAATTTGGTGGTGTCTTGGGTGCCCCAATGACCGCCTTGTTCTTTCCTCCCGCCTCACCTCGTAGCCGTAAGACGAAAAGAGAGAAGACGACCAACGAAGCCAAGCAGGCAGCCAGGGTCGCGAACGAAGCTGCCATCCAGGGAGAATTCTTTGGGAAAATGGGGTCTGGAAGAGAAAAATTCCCAAAATCGTGTTAATCCGGGGTGAGATTATACGCGTCTGTCGTGTGTCGGCGTGAACGTGGCCGTACGTAAACGCGTGGTGGTGCCACGGTCTTGTGTAAAAGTAATGAATTAACGTGAGCCCGTTGGAAATTTAGAACTGAAAAGAAATTCCCATAAAAACGTTCTAAACTCTTTTTTTTTTTTTTTTTAATTTGATGTTCTGTGATGGGAGTACGTAGAAAAACGGTGTCTTGCAAACGCTCGGTCTCCTCTGAGAGCCTTTATTGAAATATTTAGACCTGAGGTTGTTTTTTAATAGGAAAAAAAAATAAAATTTTAATAGAAAAAAAAAAAACCCCTGCTTTGCAGTGGTTCTTAAGAAAACTACGCTGAAACCAGTTTTCCACTAAAAAATTGATCCTCAGCATCCCTGACTTGATCCCTGATGGCCCAGAAACCGGTTCGTGACGCGTGGAGCGGCGCAGCCGAAGGTGCCCAACCGGGGACACGAGAGGTCCCTCGTGCCCAGAAGCCTCTTTGGATGCAGCCAACGACCATTGGGTGCATAAAATTAGGGGAAGAAACCCCTTATTTTCCAGGTATGACTTTAAAAAAAACCCAACTTTAATTCTGGTGGCACGTCACCTGATATATAAATGGTTGAGTCCTTCTCCTGGGCAAGCCGCGTGTTTCTGATGGAACAGGACACGTTCCGGCGTGCGGTTTTTTGGATGACGATGGACTTCTCCACTTCGAAGAAGCCGTTCTGGTCTTGGGAGTCGGATTCGGTGAAGGACGGGAGCTGGTGGCCGTCCAAATCTCTCCACAGCATCTCGGGCTTTGGGTACCAGCCGGTTGCTCGACATCCCACTCGGATTCCCCCGTCTTTGTAATCCTTCAAGGAGAGGAGGGGGCTGGAACCTGAAACTGGGACCCAAAAAAAAACCCCAATACCTCCATCAGCCAAAGTGGGCGCCCATCCTGGAGAAGACCTTCTCAAAGCTTTTTCCGTTCACAGCCATAAAGTCGGGGCAGCAGTGGTGAAAGACTCAGGGAAAACATCTGAACTTGGGGTGGAACTGATGTTATTTGTTCCTACATTTTCCTCCTTCCTCAAATAAACCCCAAAACCTCGTAAACTTTCAGTTTTGGGGACAGCCCGAGCCGGATTAATTCCCCCTCAGAGTCACAGGAGGACCGTGAAATCACGGAACCCATCCCGTGCAGAAGGATGGAAGGTCCCGAGATGACACCATCTCCACCCAGATGGAAGCTCATCCCCTCTGCAGACTAAGCAAGGCGAGACCTGATGGTTTTAGGGAGGAAAGCGCTGTCTTTAGGACATGGGAGACGTTTGGCCAACTGCAAGGTCAACGTTCTCCAGCTCACGTCCCACCTTGGGACAATTTGAAGACCACATCCTTAATGGGCAAAGGTGCACGAGGATGTATTTTTGGATCCGGTTGCGTCACCTCCTGCTTTGTCCATGGAGGTCTCTTTAGAAGCGAGCCAACTGGAGATGAAGCCAGGGCCCTGGTCTGAGATGGCTGACCTGGGGGAACCGGGAGGTTTCTCCTGGCTTAGAGGATGGTGTTGCTGTATTTGTGAGGTTTCGGGGCGTTTGGTGATGGGACAGTTGATGTTCTGCAGGGATCTGAGGCCAGGTAGCTCAGAAGATGCTCATGAGGAGCTGGGCTACCAAGCAGAGAAAAACCAAACGGGATTTCTGAGTTGTGGTGGACAAACGGGACGTTCCAGAGGGTCCATCTTGTAGACAACCCTGGTTTTTACCTGCTACCTTCAGCTCCAGCGTGGTTTCTTCGTAAAAATTCCCATCTTTGATGAGACACTGGTACTGCCCCTCGTCGCTCAACCTGGTCCTGAGGATCCTCAAGGAAAGGTTCCCAACAGAGATGCCCTCTTTTAAAAACTCTGTCCTCTCCTGGTATTCGGGCATCTGGGAGGAGTAGTGGTCCTGCCCGCTGTGGTAGAGGTGGACGTAGACGGAGAACTTGGACCGAAACCACCTCACCTCCATGTTCTCGGCGTTCAGCCTAGGGGAGAGGTGACAAGGCAGGACGACGTCTTCTCCCACGACGGCGGTGATGGGGTGGTCGGATCCCAGGACTCTGAACTGGGCTGCGAAAGGTGGAAGGTGAGAAGAAGACGTGCCTGAGACACGCGGTTCTGCTACATCGTCTGTGCAAAGAATTGAGTTTATTTCTTCTTTTTTTTTTTTGGTTTAAGGATTTTGGTTGGGTTCATGGAAGCGACCGTCAACCGAGCGTGAAGGAACATCACCGTGCTCTTTCACAGCTGGATCCGAAAAGCACCCCAAGATGAGGAGAGCTCTTGTGAGGAGAAGAAGAAACCACCCGAAAGCTGCACAAACGACGGAGGAGAAGCCATGGAGGGAGAAAGGACAGATTTTTGGGGCGCAGGGGTGCCGGAAGACAGAATTTGGGGTTGGTTTAGAAGGTCTGGGGCCAAACCAGCTCTTGGGCTTCACCCATGGGGATGATGGATCCTCAAACCATCACCTCCTGGTAGGGCGCTTCTTGATGGAACCTCCCCAAATCCCCAGAATTTGTTATTGATCCCACTTAGCTTTTTTTTTTTTAAAAAAACCCCCACTTTAAAAAAAAAAAACCACGACGGATGGATGTCGTGGGAGAAGATCCTTACCGCAGTCCAGCTGGCGGACGCGAAAGCCGAAGAAGAAGAAAATCGCGACGCAAGCGGTGACGGAGGTGACGCGAGGGAGGCGGGAGGGCGAAGGAAACGGCATCTTCCCATCGGAAATTCAAAAAAAAAAAAAAAAAAAAGAAAAATCGATTAAATTAAGATAAAGCTGAGGGTGGTGCAGGGAACGTCAATTCGGGGAGGATTTTTTTTTTTAAGGTAAAACTTGGAGAATTAAGCAATAGTGGAAAAAAATAAAATAAATAAATAGGTTGGGTGGCTCTGGGACCTCCAAGGATGGAGATTCCCCCTCCTCCAAGGATCTTTTCCTACTTATCCATGAAAAAAACCCAATATTTTGGTGTCCCCGCTGGCCGCAACCCCGGGCTGGGATGGGGCACTGCTGTCACAACTCTGCAAGGGCTCAGCGCTTGCGGCAAAGCGGGGAGGAAACAAGGAGGGAAAAAAACCCCAAAAACGGGTAAATTTGGGGCGGGAGAAGTTGATTTATCGATTCGCGTGAGTAGGGGGAGGGAATCTGGACGGGAAAAATGATGGGTTTTGGGGAGGGGGAAAAAAGAGAGAGGGAAAGCGTGCCGCAGCCTGGGGGGGGTCAAATTTTTTTTGGGGGGGGACCCACGGCGGGGTGGGGGGTGACACCATCGGAAAGGGTTCAACAGGCTGCAGTCTTAAAAAAAAACCAACCCAAACCCCCATAAACCCCCCCAAACCCCCCCCCCCAGCTTCACCCCTCACCCTTGGGGGGGGGTCCCCAACATCTCCCCCCCCCCCCCAAATCCCTGCCCTACCGGTCCTGCCTGCGGGGGTGCAGGCAGCGTCGCTCCTGGGGGGGTTGGGGGGGTCATCGGGAGCCCGCGGAGGCGCCCGAAATCGAAATTTTCATCCGCTTCCTCCTTTATGAAAGGAAGAAGGGGGGGGTTGGGGGGGGGGGGGTGGAGCTGAACCCGGCAGATGCTTCCGAGCCAAATTCAAGGTCATATTTTATTTTTTTTTAATTTTTTTTTAAAAAGAAATGATCCCATTTTTAACGCACGTGATTATTTTTATTTTTTTATTTTTTTTCCCAGGTGCATCGCGCACGCCGCGGCCGTTTCTTCCCTTCCCGTCGCCTTTGCAAGAGCCTTATTTATCTATTTTTTTTTTTTTTAAATTTTTAATTTTTTTTTTTTTTAAATAATCCCAAACCCATGATTTTTATTGGAAGATGAAGAATCGACAAAACACCAACCACCTCTGAGCTCGTCCTAAAGCGATTTGGAAAATCGGGGAGATGAGGACACGAGTCACGGCTCCTTTCCAGGGAAACCCTTCCATGCAAAAAAAAAAAAAAAAAAAAAATTTAAAAAAAAAATGGGGAAAAATGGCTTTTTTTTAGGAAAACTGACTAGGTTGGTGGGCGATAAGCCGTCATTTAATTTCCCACCGCGGTTTCGCCGCGTCTCCGTCTCTACACACCCCGCTTGCGTTGAGGATGGGCCACGAGGTCGGACGAACCCCTTTTTTCCCACTTTTTTTCCCCATTTTTTTTTTTTTGCCCCCACCCCCCATTTTGAAGCGAGCGGCGCCCCGAGAACAGCAGCACCGTGGGAGCGCCTCCCGTATTTTTTATTTTATTTATTTTCTTTTTCACCCCAGGAAAACCACATTTCGCCCGGTTGCAATTAGCGGTTTTATGACCTGAGGAACAAAACGAACCAACGAACCCCTTTTTGCCCTTTTTTGCCCTTTTTCTCCCCAAAACACCTTCTCGCAGCGCATTCTTCCTCCGCCCCACGCTCGCCTTCATCCCCGCATCCCCGCCGCGGGACCTCCCAGTTGCTCCCAGGGGATGCTCAAACTGGGGGTGTCCCCCCCTCCCCCATCATCCCCAGTTCTTACCTGGGGGGGTGGGGGGGGGGATCTGATTTTGGGGACCCCACCATCATTCCGGAACAGCCACCAGATTTATTTTATTTTTTATTTTTATTTTTATTTTTTTCCCCCAATTCCTGTGTCCCTCCATACTCGATCCGGATGGAAACGGTGACCGAAGGGTCCGTAGAGGGGGGGGGGACCCCAAGTATCCTGCCCCCCCCCCACCCCCACCCCCCCGTACCCCTCGGTGCGTCCGTGCTCCCCGGTTGCCCCCTGGGTGGGTGTGGGGGTCCCTTTTCCCACCCCCTCCCAAATTTTCGGTTGAACCGAACCTCGCGAAACCCCTTCGTGGGGCCCCCCCCCCCCCCCTTCGCCCCAGACACCCTTTCGTGTCCCCTCGCATCCCAGTTTGGCTCCGCAAACTGGTTTTTTACTGGGATGGAGACGGAGCTGGGAGCAGGATCCCACCTGGGGTTAAAGCATCTTCGGGGGGGTGTCCATCCCCCCCCCCCCCCCAAAAAAAAAAACCCCCCACCCTTCGAGGGTCCCATCCCAACCCCTGGGGAAATCGCCCCTCCCCCCCCCCCCAAAAAAATCTAAAAATTGCTAAAAACCAGGTAAAACCAAAAGGAAAGATTTGCTTCTTATTTTCAATTTTAATTTTTAAATATTTTTTAATTTTTAATTTTAATTTTTTCTTTTTTTGTTTTTTTTTTTAGGTTTTTTTTTTTTTTTTTTTTGCAGCCCGATATGATTAAATTTCTCCGCCGGACAATAAAACCCCAGGAGAAGCGAAACCACCGCGAGCCGGCGTGTGTGTGTGTGTGTGGGGGGGAAATTTGAGGTCGCACCCCCTCACCGGAGCATCACCCCTGCGTTTTGGTGTAAAATCAGGGGAAAAAGGGTCTAATCCGAGGCTCAGGGAGGAAAAACTTTAACTGCCAACCCAGGAGCAGCGCAGAAATTCGGGGTTCGGGCAGGTATCCCCCATTTTTGGGAAGAAAACTGCTTTTTTTTTTTTTTGCTTTTTTTTTTTTTTGCTTTCTCTCTTTATCTTTTAACTCAAAAATTTCCGATTTCAAACGGATCCGCATCAAATTAAGGTGGATTTCTGATTTTTAAGAAAATTATCGCTTTCCTCTCTGTCAACCCAAATCCTCCTCTCCGGGAAGATGAAATATCGGCACGTAGGAAAAGACTTTAATAAATCGTAAAAATATTTCGATATCTATCGTATAAAAATGAATTAGAAACCCTCCTTCATCTTTTTAGCGCTTGAAACGACTTAATTTCACGTTATAATAAGGCTCCGAAGTAGACGGTTGAGTCTTTTGAAGTTATTTTGGGGATATTTATTATTATTTTTTTTTTAGCTCTCCAATTTTTATGCCAAAAAGAACAAATTTAGGAGGGATAAATAGTAAAAAAAATAGAATATTCTACAAACTTGCAACTTTCTGGTCCTAAAAAAAAAAAAAAAATCGTGTTTAAAACCCCTTTTCCGGCCTTGCAAAGGGATTCACATGGTCAAGAGAAGAGAAAAATCAAATTACTGCTTCTATAAATTGGATGAATTCAGATTTTTTTGCCTCATCCGCATTGGGAAACCCCCTCTCTGACCTCCCCCCATCCCCATTTCCCCCTTCATCTCCATCCTCATCCTCAGCTCCATCATCTCCTCCGTCACAGCGTGTCGGCATTTCTTTGTGCCTTTCGGGCAAGTAAATTTATATTTTTTTATATTTTTTTTTTTTAAAAGGTGGGGGGGCGCAGTAATTCGCTTTATAGTTTCCCCCCCCCCAGTTTTATTTTCCCCGCTTACACCAAATCCCTTCCCAGCTGCTCGTCCTTCCTCCGAGGGGATGAATTTAAGGAGAAATTTGGGGAGAAGAAGGTTCATTTTCAGCGCCTGGGACTCATTTTGGGGCAAAAACCAGCTGGTTTTTGGATAAGCGGAAGGACCTTCCCATTTATTTGCTGGGGTTTTTTTTTTTTTTTCCATCCCTCTCGGTTGGGAGGAAAGGGTTAAGGTCATCCCACCCCCCGGAGGGACCATCAAGGGGGGAAGGTAATGGGTCTCCTGCTTGGCACAATGGGCAGGAATGTCCCCGATGGCAGATTTACCCCCTGTGGGGTCAGGAAACACCACCCACCCCCCCCCAAAAAAAAAAAAATCTCGAGGTGTGGGGGGAGAAACCTCTTCTGCTCCCAACCCTGCAGCTCTTGAGATGTTGGTGGTCCTTAGGATGGTCCCAGCCCTGCAGGTCTTGAGATGTTGGTGGTCTCTGGGATGCTCTGGGGGTTTGGTAGAGATACGACAGCCCCCCCCCAACTCAAAAAAAAAAAAATTAAAAAAATAAAAAATTTAAAGTAAATAAAATAAAAAAATAAAAAAATAATCCTTGCCTTGCACTCAGGAATTAGAGAATCCCAGGTTTTATTCCCCAAAAAAGTCATTCGGCCACATCGACGACGTTCTGGAGGCTGAAGGGGGGGTGGGTGTCGGTTTTTGGAGGTGGGGGAAGGGGTTTTAGGGGTGTAGATGCTCCGCAGCCCAAATTCAACTCCCCCCCCCCCCCCCCTCCTCCAGCCCCCGCTGCAACAGGTGGGTTTGATCTTCTGGGGGGTGGTCACGGTTTGGAGACCCCCGTGGGATGGTCCATAAAGGGTTGACACATCCCAAAATAGCCAAAACTCAACTCTGGTAGGTTGGAGAGGGGGTTTCTCGGCTGGTTTGCTATTAATTAATTTATAGTCATCAAGGAATTAACGGGTTATGAAGGCTTTCCTCGCGGTGGGTGAAGATCTCGCTGAGGCATCTCGTTAACAGGAGTTACGGGGTGCGGAAGAGCCACCTCAGGAAATTAAATTTGCCTCATCCGTGGTGGAATGAAGGGATTTCTTGCTCTTGGATGGGTTTTTTTTTTTTTGCATGCTGCGTCACGGTTGCGATGGCCAACGGGATGGACCCGCCATGTTGACGTGGACCTTTTGGAACCAGGATGGGAGACCTGGAGATGCAATGGGTTGGGTCAACCAAGAGGTCAAGCTCTTTGGCTTGAAGAAATCTTCTAAAGGTGACTGGAAGGTGTTAAACGTCACCCTGAATTCGGTGTTAAATGTCACACTCTGTCCCCATCCTCGCTTCTCCAGGGTGGGGGTGGTGGTGGGGGTCTTCCTGCATCCCCGTTCTCCAGGGTGGGATTGTCCTCCCAGCTCTCCTTCCACCCCTGATGCTCCTACATCCCTGCAGAGATCCAAGTTTGCCCACCCAAGGGTCCGAGCCCCCCCCCGGTGCCATGCTCACCCCGTCCCGTGGAGCCCCGAGGAGCTGTGGGTTCCACCGGCTTCCCACCCTGGAGCAACCTCTCCTCATCACATCCCCTTGGAGAAACCATCCAAAAACCGTGAAGAATCAAAAAAAACCCATAAAGAATCCGTTCTGATGGACGTGCCTGAATCCAACCGACGTCCAAAACTGAATTTAGGGTGACTGGTTCATGCTCCTTATTTTTGGGAAGCGTCCAAGACATCCAGAGCTCCTCCATGAGCTGGTCTGGATACCCGACAGCCGTGACGTGAGAAAAATATGCCCAAATGCCTGTTTTTTGTGAGTTTAGATCAGCAGAGGATCTTTCTGCTCAGAGAGGATGTTGCGACGAGAAGGGAGCAGCCCCCATCTGCTGCCGGGCCGACGAAACCAAAATTTACGACTTTTTCGGTGAAAAAGGAGGCGATCAGGAAGAGTCGTGAGGAAGTCGGTGAAAGCCTTGGGGCCTGAGCGGGCGCAAGGGCTGGGATAGAAAAAAAAAGAAGGGGGGAAAAAAGTTTAAAACCTTCAGGAAAAGAAAGTTTTGGGCTATCTGGGGCTTGGGTTGGGTTGATAGAGCCCGTTAAACGTGATGTTCCTCCAGGAGGAGCTTCTGGAGGGGTTTTCCTCCACTCGGATCTTCTCTTTGGCCACAAAAATGATCCCTCAAGACCAGAAATGGCGGAGGTGGGAAGAGAAGACCGGCTGCAGGCAGGAGGTGGGTGCAACCATCGGAGAGCTCTCACCGTCGAGGTGTTGCCACCACTGGCCTCGCAGAGGTTTGAGGTTCAGCACGGCCACCCTGACGTCATGTCGGTGACCTGTTGGGCAGACCAGAGCTATGGGTGGGATTGGGGCTGGTTCCCATGGGAATCTCCTCCATTCCCAAAGGGATGGAGGGCTCAGCTCAAGACAACGTGGCCTTGGTCTCCCCTTGGCCAAGCGACGCAGGGTGGGACGGCTGTAGCTCCCACGAGAACCCTCCGAGATGTCCACGGAGGGTGGGAAGGTGATTTTTCTCCACTGGGAGATGCTTTCTGAGATACTTTTTGGAGACCAGGGAGCCTGGCAGAGCTGGCCAAGGTCAATGCCATGGGTGGTGGGGGGAGAAGATCCTTTTTTTTCGGGAGGGGGAGGTGGAACCCTTGATGCCACCCATCCCTTCATCACATCTGCTGAGGTGAAGCTGTTGGGGTGGAAGCCCCCCACCCCAGGAGACTTAAACACCTGGCTAACCCTGGAAAGGAGGAAAAATAATAATTTATTTAAAAAAAAATAAAAGAAATCTCGATTTTTCCTTGCCCACGCGAGCATGGAAACCAGCTGAAAAACCAGGGAAAAAAAAAGAGTCTTTGTGGCTCTTGGGAATCTGTTTTCTCCAAGAAAATGGAAACTAATCCAGGCAGGAGGAGCTTTACAGGCTTTAATTACCTTAATTAGGGGGGAGGAGGAGGGGGGAAACCCCCTCCCCTCAGCCCTGGGGACATTTTCCCCCATGAATGCTTGAATTGGGGATATCTCGATGGGCGATCTGGAGAAGAAAGGGCAGTTGGCACCTGCGGGGTGGTCCTGGGTGGACCTGGATGGGGGCGATAAGGTGGATTGATTTATCTCCTCCCCCCCTCAGGGAAGAGGAGGAGGTTTTTTCCTGCAAGATACAGGAAAACGGGCATCTTGAGGAGCTTAAATTCTTAAATTCTCTTTTTTTTTTTTTTTTGGACCCATATTTTCTGGGTGTTTCTTCCTTTAGGTGGGTGATTCTTCCTGTCCCATCCTGGGTCCTACACCCTCCACCCATCCTGATGAGGGGGGGTGTCCTTGCTTCATCGTGTCCCTTCTCCAGCCCCCCCCCCCCCGCCGCCCCCCCAAACCAGTTCCCCTCTTCCCGGTGGCTTTGATTTTTCAGGGATGTCCACCTTGACCCGTCTGGTTTCCTCAGGGATGAACATCTCCAAGGTGGGCTCTTGCACCGTCATCTCTCCGCCCGTGGATATAAGAGGAGATGATGAGTGGAGCGACGTGGCATGGGTTGTCCTTCCCACCCGTGAGATGTAGGACCTGGTCAGGTGTAGATTCCATCTCCCGCACTTTTAGCAAGGAGAAGGGTCTCTATCAGGACACGTCCTCCACCAAATGAAGGTCTCCGGCCCTGTAACGGAGAGGATAACGCCTCAAATCCTCCCAGAGAAGGATGGGATGGAGTTGGGGTTGGTTTTCAGTCTTGGGAAGTCTTCTTCTGTCTCGTTCCTCTTTGAGGTTTACCTCCTCCACCCGCTTGGCCATGGATCTTCTCGTTGCTTTTCTCCTCGCTCATCCCACCGGGGAAGGTTCGGTGGCCTGACGGTCCTCCATGGACCAAGTTGGATGGTCCTCCACCCGAGTTTTGATCCCAAGCTAAAGACAAGCGGATCAGGACTCAGGACTAACGAGCACGGTGATGATGCAACGATGATCTAAGGGCTGGCTGAAGGAGAAATGTCCCATAAATGGTCGCAACTGGAAATGGTTGAAAACGGCCGGGGAGAAACCAGTCCAAACCAGTTTATTTGGGTAAATTCAGTTATTCGGTTAACAAAGTGCGGAGTTTCGAAAGAGGAACGATGCGAAGAATATTTTTCATTTCATTTTGGGGGTAAATAAGCGGAAAAAAGGTCTCACGCAGTGAATAAAGAATTTATCCGTTACTGGAATGTGGGATGATTAAAAGTGAATTATTATTTATTATTCTGTGGTATATTTCAGGTATTAAAATGTCATTAGCAGCTTAGAATTTTTAATGACTGCAGTATATAATGATATACTATTATACTGTTAGAATAATATTTATTAACAGTTCAGTATATTTTTATATTTTCTCTTTTTATCTTTGTATATTTTATATATTTATATTTTATTTTAATACTTTTATATTTTTATATGTTTGTCTATATGTTTATATGTTTATATTTCTATATTTCTATATTTCTGTATTTCTATATGTCTATATTTCTCTATTTCTCTATTTTTATATTTCTATATTTTTATATTTCTATATTTCTATGTTTCTATATTTCTATATTTCTATATGTCTATATTTCTCTATTTCTCTATTTTTATATTTCTATATTTCTGTATTTCTATATTTCTATGTTTCTATATTTCTATATTTTTATAGTTCTATATTTCTATATTTCTATGTTTCTATATTTCTACATTTCTATATTTTTATATTTCTATATTTCTACATGTCTATATTTCTATGATTCTATATGTCTATATTTCTCTATTTCTCTATTTTTATATTTCTCTATTTCTCTATTTCTCTATTTTTATATTTCTCTATTTCTCTATTTCTACATTTCTATATTTTTTATATTTTTATCCTTCTGCAGCTGCAATAATTTTATGCAGTTTGAAGTGGACGAGATCTGATCAAACCTCCACCTAAGGAATCTCTCTCTATATATATTAAATTTTTTTTTCTACGCTATTTTCTTCACTTTTGGCTGTTTTGTTCCTAAATTCAAGTTAAAAAAAAAAAAAAACGAAAAATGGGCCCTTTTAAAATTTTTTTTTCTGGTGGGGGGGAAGGAAACGGCGGCTCCCATTCATCAAGGGCGATAAAGAAATAACCGCAGTTCCGCAAGACGAACATTTGTCGGGATTTTCTTTTTTTTTTAGGGGAAAAAAAAGAAAAAAAGGGTCGGCGCCAGCCGGAGAAGGTGTTAAAAATGAGGGGAGGGGAAAAAAAAAAAATCCCAAATAACCCTTTAATTCCACAATGGAATTGAAAACCTCCCTCTGCAGCCTTAAATTTCAGTTTTTTCAAGCAAATTTGAGCGATGTAAAATTTTTTTTTTTTTTGAGAAAAAAATTGAGACAGAACAAAAAAAAATGCTGCTTTTTTTTTTTTTTAAGGAATTATTTTTTTTTTTTTCACGGAGGAAATTAATTTCCTTCGGGAATTTTTCCTGCCTGGAGCTGCTTCGGGTCCCATCCTGCACTGAGTATCCCAGGGGAACGGAAAAAATTACTTTAGAAAAAGATTTTTTTGGTGCTTTTTTCCCCTTTTCTTTGACTCCCGCACTGAGCATCCCACAGGGACAGAAAAAAAATGCTTCAGAAACAGATTTTTTCCCCCATTTTTTCCTTTACTTTGCATATTTTTATTTATGTGGGGATAAACCCCGATTTTGGCTTTAAAATAAATGCGATATATCCCAAGCAGGATGACACTTTTTTTTGTTTTTGGTTTTTTTTGGCTCTAAAATAATAATTTCTTAATTTTTATTTCTTCCTTTCTTGGTCGGGGTGGATTTTGGGGTCAGATTGGGTTTCTCAGCCTCGAATAATCTTAATTTGGAAGGGAAATTTTAAGCGCTGTGGTTAGGAAAAGAAAAATAAAAGGAAAAATTAAGAGGAAAAAGAGGAGGAGGAGGGAAAAAAGGAAGGAAAAAGGGAGAATGGGAGAAAAAGGAAAGGGGAAAAAAGAAAAAGGGGAGAAAGGGGAAAGAAGAGGAGGAAGGGGGAAAAAGGAGGAGAAAAGGGGAAAAAGGGGGGAAAGGAAAAAGGGGGGAAAAAGGGAAAAAGGGAAAAAGGGGGAAAAGGGAAAAAAGGGGGAAAAAGGGGGAGAAGGGGGAAAAAGGGGGAAGGAGAAAAAAGGGGAGAAAAGGGGAAAAAAAAAAGGGGAAAAAGGGGAAAAAAAAAAAGGGGGAAAAAAGGGGGAAAAAGGGGGAGAAGGGAAAAAAGGGGGAAGGGAAAAAAGGGGGAAAAGGGAAAAAAGGGGGAAAAGGGGAAAAAAGGGGAAAAGGGGGAAAGAAGGGGGAAAAAAGTGGGAAAAAAGGGGGAAAAAGGGAGAGAAGGGAAAAAAGGAGGAAAAGGGAAAAAAGGGGGGAAAAAGGGGAAAAAGGGGGAAAAAGGGAAAAAGGGGGAGAAGGGGAAAAAAGGGGGAAAAGGGAAAAAAGGGGGAGAAAAGGGGAAAAAAGGGAAAAAGGGGGAAAAGGGAAAAAAAGGGGGAAAAAGGGAAAAAAAGGGGGAAAAGGTACAAAAAAAAGGGGGGGGGTGTAAAAAAAAAGGGGGGAAAAGGTAAAAACCCGAAAGGTTAAAAAAAAAAAAAGAGCAAAGCGTGGAAAAGGCGTTTTTCTCCCCAAAAGGGGGTGCCGGGAGGGTTCGGGCCGGCCCCATCCCCGCCCACTCGCGGTGCCGGGTGGGTTCGGGTCCACCCTCCCCCCCCCCGCCGCGCACGGCGGGCGCGCAGGTACCGCGGAGCCCCGCGCTGCGACCGGCGGGGGATGCGTGGGGCTGGGGGGTGCTGAGCCCCCCCCCCCCATAACGCGTGGGGTGCTGAGCCCCCCCCGCCCACACCCACCCATAACGCGTGGGGTGCTGAGCCCCCCCCCATAAAGCGCGGGGTCCTGACCCCCCCCCCCGCTCGTAACGAGTGGGGTCCTGAGCCCCCCCCCCAAACCATAACGCGTGGGGTGCTGAGCCCCCCCCCCACGCACCCGTAACGCGTGGGGCTGCGCGGCGTGGAGCGACGCTGAGCACCGCCCCCCCCCCCCCCCGCCCCCGGCCATGGCCACGCTGGAGCCGGCACAGGTAGGGGGGACACGGGTGGGGGGGACACGGGTGGGGGGGACACGGGTGGGGAGGTATGGGGGGAGGACACGGGTGGGGGGGACACGGGTGGAGGGGGGCTGTTACCTCAGGGTTTTGTATTTTATTTCTTCGTTTATTTCTGGATTTGGAAGTTAGTTTTTTAAATTTTAATCCTTACTTTGCTTTTTTTTTAAAAAAAAAAATTACTTTTTTTTTTTACTTTATTTCTTACTTTGGTTTTTAAATTTTAGTTCTTTCTTTGGGTTTTAAAAATTTTATTTCTTAGGTTTTTATTTTATAGCTTACTTCTTTTTTTATTTTATCTCCTATTTTTTTTTTTTTTTAATTTTAGGTCTTTGTTATTTTATTTCTTACCTTGGTTTTTTTATTTTATTTATCACTTTTTAATTTTACTTCTTTGGTTTTATTTCTTTGTTTTTTTTTTTACTTTTTTATTTCTTTTTTATTTGTTACTTTTTTATTTTTTTATTTCTTACTTTTTTCTTTCTTTTTTCTTTCTTACTTTTTTATTTCTTACTTTTTTATTTCTTTGTTATTTCTTTGTTATTTCTTACTTTGTCATTTCTTACTTTGTTATTTCTTACTTTTTTATTTCTTTTTTATTCGTTCGATTGTATTTCTTATTCTTTAAAAAAATTGCGTTCTTTGTTTTTATAATTTATAGTTCTTCAGGGTTTTTAATTTTAGTTCTTTTTTCATTTATCGTTTTCACGATGGGATTTTTTTTTTCCTTTTGCTTCTCTGGTTTTTTTTTTTTAAATTTTGATTCTTTGGTTTTTTTCATTTTTCATTTCCCCCCCTTTTTTCTCTTTTTTATTTTTCATTTTTTCCCTTTTTCTCTTTTAATTTCGATTCTTACTCTGGTTTTAACGTTTTCATTTTGAAACTGGTGCCGCTTTCTTGCCCCTTTAACCCATGGCGTGTCCCCTCCCCGTCCAGGTGCCTGAGGCTCTCCAGGAGGTCACCGTCACCGCCACCGAGAAGCCGCGGCCGCTCTCCGACCTCCCCCCCACCCTCCTAGCAGGTAGGGACCCCCGATCCTTCCCCACCCCACCCCATCCTTGGGGCACCTTGGTGGTCTCCCCAGGGTGGGGGGGCAGGAGGACTCATCCAGCTCCTCCCCTCAACCTGGTGCTGGTGTTCCCTGGGAGCTCCTGGTTTCAATCTCCAAGGCTCCTTTTAAAAGAAATCCTCTTTTTTCTCCTCGTTTCTTCACGTTTTGTGGGTCGTACGTCAGTGTCGGAGACTCGTGGTGGGCTTCCAGGTTTCATCCCGTTTGGGGTGGCCGAGATAATGGTTTGTGTTTGCTCTTCCCACCTCCATTCCTGCGATAAACGTGATTTTTTTCCCAAGGAGGATGTACCTGGGCACCAGGAAAGGTGAAGGTGATGCCTGTGGTCACGGGAATGGTGGGACCAACCCTCAGTCTTGTTGGGTTTCCCTTCTTCTGCTCTAGGAGGCATCTCACGGAGCTTCTGTGGCTCACTCTGTGAGGTGGTTTTAATTAATCCTGGCCAAGAAACTTAGCTGAGAACCCCTGTCTTCATCCTCAACAGGAGACGGATGGGATCACTGGGTGCTCTCCTCAACACCCAAAGTCCCTCAGGCACCCGTCGAGGTGCTCCAAGCATCTCAACCTGGGCAGGTGGATGCTCTTCTCCCACCTACACCATGAGTAAAACTGCCAAAATTGAGTTAAAATATGGGAGGCAATCTGCCGGCGAGGGACGTCCCACCTGGGAGCTGGGGCTCGGCGGCTCTTGTGGGCTCACAGTGCCCTCTCCTGACAGCTCCTGGCCACCTGAAAAGGGACAATTTTGGGAAAGGAGAAGTCCCCAGGCCTCCTCTAGCCGCGAGATGAGAATTGTGGGTCCAGAAGGGGAGCGGGCAAGATAGAAAGTTGACTCTGGTTGAGGTTTTGGGGCACTTGGGTGGGTGAAGAAGGCTTTGAGGTCTGGTTCACGTGGCTTTTAGAGTTGCTCGGTCATAAGATGAATCAACGTGAACTTAATCTCACTGTACCACATGTTTTCCTTTATTTTTTAATTTTTAATTTTTTTTTATGGTCCTTCTTGCTCTTTTCTAATCCGATTTAATTTTGGGACCGGGTAGCATCAGTACTTGACCTTTCAGGTTACTGCTGGTTTTCTAGATGATGCCCACAAGAAGACCATGAGAAGACCATGCCAACCTTGGGCACGCTGAGCTGCTCCAGCTAAGAATTAATTAATTAATGCCAACGATCCCGCCTCGAAGGGCGCTAATATAGTGGATAAAAGTCACGCTTTCACGCCCAGCTCGGTCCTCGGGCATCGTCTCTTCCTTCCTTTTCTCCTTCTCCAACGTCCTGCTCTCGGAGTAGATGTTCAACGGACACAAGTGTCTCATTGACCAGGATGCAACCTCTTCATTTGGGAGCGTGGCTTGTCCACCGTGCCCCCTAAAAAAAAAAAAGATTTTTCTCGAAGTAAAATCAGGGAGCAGGTCACTTGGGCAAGATGCTTCCAAGCTGTGTGGCTGGTACTCCTGGTTTTACTCCTGGTGCTACTCCTGGTTCTACTCGTGGTTCTACTCCTGGGTTTTTTCCAGCCTTTTCCTCCTGCTCGATATTCCCCGAGGCTTTCCAGATGGACAACCTCTGCCTTTCTCAACTGCTCTTCATCTCACTGGGCTTTTCTGTCTTCTTGAAAAGTGGTCTTGGGGCTGATTCCTCTCTGGTTCAAGGTTCTTCTTCCCTGGGATGCCTTCTCCATCACCTGGAAAGCTCTCGTAGATACCTCCAACTGGGACTTTCCTCCTCGGAGACTCGAGCACCCGGATTTTCTTTCTCTTTCTGAAGAGGGATGAGTTTTTGGGTCACACCTCTGTCTCTTGTGATGAGGCATGGCAGAGGGTTGTTGTCTACCAAATAATCCACCGCTGTCTACCTGAGCAGGCTTCCCCGTGTACAACCCCGACCTGCTCGCTCGGCTGGAGCAAGGGGAGGAGGTTTGGATCCCCGACATCCAGAGCTCGGAGGAGGAAGAGGAGGAACAACTGGCGAGACCCCTCTTGAAGTTGTGGACGAGGAAAAGGAAACGGTGGAGAAGCTGCCAAGATGCTGGGAGCTCCTCCGGTTCCGACTCCTTTCACTCAGGTAAAAGTGTTGTTTTCCACCCCAAAATGGAGATGCCAAGCATCGGTCCTTGCCTCCAGCAAGCAAGATCGTACCGGAAACTGGTGTAACTGGGAGGAGGGGGGGTTGCGGGGGTGCGAGGACCCGTTTGGGCATCGGCAGCTGGAGACACCAGACGCTTCTTCTGGATCAGCGTAGCCAGATATGACTGAGGGACAAAATCAGTCGCTTTTTTGGGGTGCTTCTCTCCATCCCTCCTCGAGATCCTTCCCTGGGGCACGTTCAGGATGGACGTAGAGGTGGATGAGGTGGATCCCCTTCCTTTTCTTCCTTTTTTATTTTTTTTTGCTTTTCCCAGCAGACGACGGGTGGACGAGCGAGACGGAGGAGGACAGTTCCCAGGAGGACGACGGAGACCTGCGCGGTGGGTCAGCGAGGAAACCCAAAGGTGGCATCTCGTTGGGTTACGAGCACCACAAAAACCACTCGGGAAGGAGATCGGCTTCTTCCAGCCACAACGGGAGAAGACCTAACACCAAGAGCACCTCAAGAATTCAGCTGGGGCAACACAAACACGCCTGCAACGCGTGTGGGAAAAGCTTCAGCAGTGATTCATCCCTCAACCGGCACCAGAAGATCCATCTTGGGGAGAAACCCTTCACCTGCTGCAACTGCAGGAGAAGTTTCATGTGCAGCTCCACCCTGAAGGACCATCAGAAGACCCATTGCCAGAGGAAACCCTACAAATGCCCCAGCTGTGAGAAACGCTTCGCTTCCACCAAATCGCTCAAAAAACATCGCAAGCTTCATCTGGAGAACGGGCCGTACCGATGTTCCGAGTGCGGGAAAAACCTGACTTCCAACTCAGCTCTTATCATCCACCGCAGGATACACACCGGGGAGAGACCCTACCAGTGCCCCGACTGCGGGAAGAGCTTCATGGCCAACAAGTCCCTCAACAAACATCGCAAGAGCCACACGGAAGGAGCCATCTTCGCCTGTCCGGATTGCGGGAAAAAACTCACTTCCAAGTCCACCCTCATCATCCACCGGCGAATACACACGGGAGAAAGACCCTACGAGTGCCCCGACTGCGGGAAAAGCTTCATGGCCAACAAATCGCTCAGCAAACATCGCAAGAGTCATATGGAGGAAGGGACCTATAAGTGTCCCGAGTGCGGGGAAATCTTCTCAAAAAACTCAGCCTTCGTCGCCCATCTCAGGATCCACAGGAACCAGGCCCCGTATCCGTGCTCCGACTGCCGGGAAGCCTTCTTTGAAAGCTCATCCTTCAAACGACACCGGAAAAAACACTTGGTGGAGAAACCCTACCAGTGCTCCACCTGCGGGATCGGTTTCACCGTCCACTCGGCTCTCCTCCTCCATCAGAAGACCCACATAGGACCCAGACCCTACGTCTGCTCCGACTGCGGGAAAGCTTTTCGGGAGAACACCACCCTTCGTAGGCACCAGCGTATCCATACGGGTGAGAAACCCTACCAGTGCTCTTACTGTGAGAAGAGCTTTCGGGCCAGCTCCACCCTCATCATCCACCGAAGGATCCACACCGGGGAGAAACCCTATAAATGCACCAAATGCACCAAATGCTTCATGTCCAGCTCTTCCCTCATGAAGCATCTGCGGACGCATCTCCGTAAGGAGCTGCTGGTGGGTTCCAGTCAATGACTTTGTTTTGCCCTGCTCCTTCGACGTGCCTTTGGGTGCCCACCTCAGCGATGGATGGATGGATGGATTGGATGGATTGGATGGACTGGATAGATGGATGGATGGATGGATGGATGGATGGATGAATGGATGGGTACTCCCCTTCCACGCCCCATCCATGCCAGAAATGCATTTCAACGTAATTTTCACCCTTCCTCCAAACACACTACATGGCAGAAGATGTTCTCAGGACACGGGGACGAGGGATGGAGGTGGCCGGTCAGTCCCCAACCCCAGGGGGGCTGCAGAGATGCCGATGCCCCGATGGGATGGAGAATTGTGAGGTTTGGGGACCGCTCATCTTGGCCCGTGCATTGGGAACCCACCTGAGGAGAACATCTACGTCTTCCTTTAGAGGCTAAACCCCCTCTTTTTTAGCTTCCCACCTTCAAAAACATTTACGTATTTTAAGAGAAGGCCCATCCTGAAACTGAGGGGTCTCCGTACCCCCGAGGTTCGGTCCGTTTGGATCATCTGTTTTTATTGGCTACGGCGCTTTCCAAACGCGTGTTTCCTTCCCCAATTTCCCCCCCCCCCACCCCCCGTGCTCCCTGTCTCTCATCCGAATTTTTTTTTTTTTATGCTGCCGCCTTCAAACTACACCACGATGAATTTGGCTCGGCTGTGACACCTTGTTTGTGGGTACCCGCTTTAAAACGAGGTGCAATAAAGTAGAACTGGGTTTCTAGGAGTTGCAGGATCATGATTTGATTGCTCATGGTTGGGAAAGATGGGGGAAGAGATGGGAGACACACCCCCCCCCCCATGTCTCCTCCAACCCCCATGTCCAGCTGGATCCGGCGCTGTCCTGAGCAGGTACGATGGTCTCGAGTGTGAACATGGGGGACGTGGTCCTGGGGACCCACCTGTGCCCCAACCAGAAACTGGAGAACCTGGTGGAACTGGGGCTGGAGAGCTTGGAGCCCCCTGGTTGTGGAGATGGAGGGGACATGCCTGAAGGTGGGGTGGCCTCGGGGTGTTCCTGTACCCGGGGAGGGCTGCGATGGATCTGAATTCCCATGGATCCCACCATCAAGGGCACATTGGGGTTGTGGGATGGTGGGGACAGGCTCTGGGGTTTGTCCCAGCCCCAGTGGCTCCTGCACTGCTATGGGGTGCATCCCTTCTCCAGGATGTCAGGAGAATCATGAGCAGGATATGTTCCATCCTGGGCATCTTCACCATGGGGTGGTCCTGGTCCGAAAGGGACCCTAGGGTGGGCAGGGACAGGGCAGTGGGCACTGTGGCTGCGGAGGCGGGCAAGGAGGGGTTTGGGGTAGATGGGATCTGCTGTGTGGAGTGAAAATCACCCATCATGGTGCTCTGGAGTGCTTCATCCCACCGTTGGCAAAGCTCAAAGTGGGTTCCCATAAAATCCTCTGGAGCCAGAAGAACATGGCGGGAGCGGGGAGGACCATGGGGCAGAGACAAGGGATGGGTCTGGGCCGGATCCTTCCCATGGATGTCACTGGGAAGAGTCTGGCTGGGTCCAGCTTCTCCACTGGATCCAGCATGACCACGCTCATCTGGTACTGAGGAGGCCATGAGTGGGCAAAGCTCTCCAGATGTGGTTTCATCCCTCTGTGTGCTCCAGATGTGAGCACCTGGATGGATGGATGGATGGATGGATGGATGGATGGATGGAGAGGGGGCTGGAAACCGTGGAAGCACGGTAATGATGCCGTGGATGATGTAAGATGGTCCATCAACAGTTTCAGCTACTGGTTTCTCCAGGCAAAGCCCCCTTCGGTGCCTGGAAAGCCAGGGATGTGCCCAGCCGTGGTCACGCACGAGGTTTTTTTTTCTTGCGTTCCTAACTCCCACCATGTCCTTGCGGATGCGGTCGCATTCTTCCCTCCCCATGTTTGCTTCCTCCCCTCACCAGAAGAAGCTGGAGGCAGCCGTAAAACTCCCACAGCAGCAGAAGGTGGAAGTGTGGGGCTTGAAATCCCGGGAGAAGCTGGCTGAGTGGAAGGCAACTCCTTTCTGAGGAGTTCCATGTCTCCCAACGAGATCCCACCACTGTTTCCCATTTTTTTTCCCCCAACCCCTGCAAAGAATAAAACTTCCAGAGCGAGCGAGAAGATCGAGGCGTTCGAGAAGCCGCACAACTTCTTGGATGAAGTGGAGAAGCTCCAGTAGAGTCTGAAGCAGGAGAAGCGGGGCCATGACCACCAAGCTATGCAACAACGTCGCCCAGATGACCAAGCAGAGCCAAGTGTTGGGTGAGCTCATCGATGAGATCAACGAGAAGTGCCACCAACCAGCTTGGGGGCTGCTGAAGGTGAGACCCTCCCCTCTTCGATTGACCACACCACCTTCAGAGGGAGGTCACCGTTACCCTTCACACGTGCACCTCCTGCTTTCTGCAGCTACTAGAAACACCTAATTCCTCTTTTTTTTAACAAAACCCAAGCCCAAAACCACCTCAGGGATTTACGCAACGGCAACGTGGCCGGTGGAGGAAGAAGATGGACCCTCAAAGAGAGAAGTTGCGGCTCTTTGGATTTCTGTAACCACTTTTTTTTTTTTTTTTTCTTTTCCCCCCCTTATTTTCCTGCAGAGGAAAAGGTGGAAAATGGGATGCTTGTAATTCAGGGTGGGGAAAGGGAGGGTTGAAGATGAGAAAATCAGAAGATCAGAAAATTCTCTTCAGCAAAACGCGGAGTGTAAATCCCTCTTTTTGTCTGATTTTTTCTTCCCGTCCAGGACGTGGAAAGCTTGCTGAGCAGGTAGCGTTTCTTCCCTGAGGCTCTGCAGAAAGGTTTTGGTGGTTTTGGGT
The DNA here is from genome assembly GCF_028858705.1 of Grus americana. NCBI lineage: Eukaryota > Metazoa > Chordata > Aves > Gruiformes > Gruidae > Grus > Grus americana. Next base: position 860,938 of record NC_072883.1, on the reverse strand, counting down.
TTGTTTTTTTTTTTTTTGGAAGCAGCAGGTGAGTCACCGCTTCCGCGTCGCTTTTCCCAGGAGCACAAATATCCGGGCGTGGAATCTGCCGAGCTGTGGGGCACGTACGACGTTCCCACCGGCGGCGTTTTTGGGTTTCCAACTGATTATTAAAGGCGAGTGAACGCGGGTTGGATCATGGAGCCTTGCCCGTCTGCAACGCCACGGGGTTCGGCACCCATCGCTTCTGGAAGGAGGTGCCACAACACCTTCTCCAGCCCTTCGGCTGGCTCTTGTCCCATTTGGAGGTTTCAGAGGTGGGTTTCATATGAAGTGTCCCAAGTAGAGGAGAGAGACCGGGTTTGTGGCTCCGTCAATAGAAAGGTTGGGTGTTGTTTCATATTTTTGATGATTGGCGTAGCTGTTGTTGGCTGCATGATTACCTGTGCCATCTCCTCCTCTTCTCTTCTCTTCTCTTCTCTTCTCTTCTCTTCTCTTCTCTTCTCTTCTCTTCTCTTCTCTTCTCTTCTCTTCTCTTCTCTTCTCTTCTCTTCTCTTCTCTTCTCTTCTCTTCTCTTCTCTTCTCTTCTCTTCTCTTCTCTTCTCTTCTCTTCTCTTCTCTTCTCTTGAGAATCACCACCCTAGAAGATCATAGAATCATAGAATGGTCAGGGTTGGAAGGGATCTCAAAGACCATCTAGTTCCATCCCCCTGCCATGGGCAGGGACACCCTCCACTGGACCAGGTTGCCCAAAGCCTCATCCAACCTGGCCTTGAACACTTCCAGGGATGGGGCCTCCAAGAAGAAGTCAAGACGTTTGTTTGAGCCATGGGGTGACGTAAGGCTCTGATGTCGGTCTTGACATGGACTGGCTGATGACAAGGGACTGTTGACCAAGAACGGAACCTGCAGAGGTGGGATAACTCCTTGTGAGGCAACTGCTCTATTCCTGAAACACGCAACCAAAGACCATGTGTCTTCTGCACACACGTGCCTGTGAAAGATCATCGCTCGGTCAACCCCAAGGCAAGGGACAGAGAGTGAGATTGTAAATTTGTTTGAACCTCTCGAGTAATTGTCGTTACTCCTGATTACCACGCAGAGAATTAAAAAGTTAACCTCACCCGCCGAGGGGGATGGGACAAGTGTAAAGAGTCTCTGTAGGAGGAGACATCTCTCATGGGTGGAGCACCTTGCTCAGCCTGAGGGCTGGTGAGGAAATTAGCGCTCAATTAAACACCTCGGCTCATAAGACATCAGAAAAACAGGTTTGGAGGCACCTTGGCGAGGACCAGCAGATCCCAAAGTGGAGCTGAGTGTGATTGTCCGGGTAGGGTCTCTACACCTTATGGTCCTGGAAGTAGGTGGTGGGCACTAGATAGTGTCATTCCACCCTAGTTGAGACCTTCTTAGAATCATAGAATCTTTAAGGTTGGAAAAGACCTCTAAGACCATCAAGTCCAACCATCAACCCAACATCACCATGTCTACTAAACCAAGGCCCCAAGTGCCGCATCTAGACGTCTTTTTTGAACACAAAAACTTCTGCTCTTCCCGCCAGTGGACATGACCTTGGAGCCCATCTCCACTCACCCCAACCCCCTCCTGGCTGAGGATGGCGGGAAGGTGAGTCACAGGGGTCCACACAGGACCACCCCGAGAGATTTGACCCTTACGTGGTGGGATCTCTCTGAAGATCACGTTGGAAAAGTCCTACTGGGAGGTGGGACACCCATCCCCACCTCCAAATCCTGGGAGGGTTCAGCTCAGGTCCCACCATTGAGGGGACTTTGGGGTTAGAGCAGTTGCACGTCCCTGAAAAAGATGACAACTTGACCACTGCAGAAAATAATGATTTTTTTTTTCCCCCTCTTTTTTTTTTTTTTTCCTGGGGGGTGTGTGTGTCAATGTAATTTTAATTCACCTGTATTTGGGGGAAAAAAAAACCAAAACCAAACCCCACCAAAACCCAAAACCAACCCATGGATGTTTGGGATAAGTTTCGATACGCATCCACTGTCCTTTCTTTGGAAATTCATGGGAGTTTTATTGCTCTAAAAAGAGGGGAGAAAAAAAAAAAAGGTCTGTCAGCATTTTTGTGTAAGTTGAAGGAGCGAAAGCGGGCAGAAAAATTGGGGAAAGAGACCAAATCCAGGAGGTTCAGGGCATCTGCGAACTGTCCCCAAGCTCTGTCTCTTGTGTCACCCACCTGGAGCTCCGTCCTTTGGCTCCCGAAGGGACAAGGAGCCGAGCGGGACCCCCGGGGTGGTAGGACAGGGCTGAGACCCCCTTCCCATCCCCCAACCCCCATTAACCCCCCCATTATGAATTTTGCTGAATTCCCCAAATTTTTTTTCTTAGTGTTTTGCAGAACGACACCAATTTTTTTCCCACTGCGGTAGCATGACTCTTGGGGTGGCACGACAAGGTTGAGACCCCCTCACCCCCCCCCCCCCTTTAAAAAACACCCCCCATGATGAATTTTGCTGAATTCCCCAATTTTTTATCAATTTTTTTCTTATCGTTTCACAAAACGAGCCCAAATTTTTCCAGCGGGGTAGCGTGGCCGAGCGGTCTAAGGCGCTGGATTAAGGCTCCAGTCTCTTCGGGGGCGTGGGTTCGAATCCCACCGCTGCCAGGTGCCTTTTGGGCTCTGCGGGGAGCACATCTGGAGCAGGGGGGCGAGACCACATCTGGAGGAGCTCTCTGCCAAATTTTGGGCTTCCTCAGTACCAGATGAGCTGGATCCAGTGGAAAAGCTGGGCTCAGCCAGACTTTTTGCACGGCGATGGGCGAATTTCACCCCATGAAGCAACTCCCGCTTTCCCTGACACCCCCCCCATACCCGTCCCCACACCCACAGTGCCCACTGCCCTGTCCCTGCCCATCCTGGGGTCCCTTTTGGACCAAGGCCACATCATGGTGAAGATGTCCAGGATGGACGATACCCTGCTCATGGTTCTCCTGATGTCCTGGAGAAGGGATGCACCCGACAGCGATGCAGGAGTCACGGGGGCTGGGACAGCAGCAGCAGCCACAGCATTTTATATTACAGAATAGCGCTTTAAAAGAGCCCCAGGTGGGGAAATTCTTTCTCCACTCAGAAGGTTCCTCTGCTGCTGCCCCTAAAGCCCCTCGGTTACCAAGATGCTTTCGCACACTCAGCCCCATCCCTGTGATTATGGGATAATGGCCTGGGGGCCATTCCCAGAGCTGGGGAGAGGGACGAGGGCGAGCCCCATCTACCCCAGGGCTGTTGGGGAGCCCGGACCCAGAGCTGGACTGGGGAGCAGCATGGGGTGGGGTGGGCAGAAGGAGGACCTGCAAATCATCCGAAGGACTGAAAACTCAGTCTGCAAATGCCCTTCACGGGCAGGCAGGAATCAGGACAAAAAGCCCCCAGGAACCAGCACGGCCACACTCCATGGTCACCCACAAAGCTTTCTTGAAGGCCATGGTGCTGTGCCTGGGCAGGGTGGGCTTGGGCAGGGCAGAGAGGGACGTGTGCTGCTGCGGGATGGAGGAGAGGAGAGCGGGCAGGGTCTGCAGAAGGGCAGGGGCTGTCCGGGGCTGCGGTGGGGATGGAAGGGGGGCAGAGGGTCTAGGAGGTGCTGTCCCTCAGGCACAGTTCAGTATTCCATGTCCCCACCCAAAACCAGGGTCGGATGATCTCTCCATTGAAGGAGGCTGGTGGGAAAGTGAAGATCTCGACCCCGCTGTCGGCATCGATGAAAGTCACCAGCCCCTGCGTGCAGTCCAGACAGACCCAGAGTCTCCTGGGGATGGGGATTGGGGACAGGGAGGTGCGAGGAGAGGTGAGAGACACAAACTGCCCTGACATGTGCCGTACCCCCCAGATACCTCCTGCAGGGCTCAGGTCCAGATACCAATTCCTGTGCACAGAGTCCCTGGCCACCCCCACACCCCACCAGGAATCACCTCCCACCTCCCCCTTCACCTCCACCCCCCAGCAGTGCCTCCCCTCCCTGAACTCCTCCTGGCCCAGCACACAGCACCAATACGTAAATCTCTCAGGGGTGTCGGGCAGGTCCTGCCGTGCTGTTCCCCTTCTCACACTTCTCCCATCCGCTGACAGGACAAGTTCAGGATGAGCCGAGTTTGGATCGAGGGTCACCACGTCTGCAGGGGACAGGAGGAGCCAGAGCATCAGGGGCAGAGCTGCGTCGTGGGCAGGGTTTGAGCACCCTGGGGCCAGGCTCTGCCCCGCGGGGCAGCACACGGGGCATCTCCTTCCTCCTAGAGATGCCCATGACGGGGCCGGCCCCAGCACGGCCACGGCCCAGCTGGGTCCCCTGGGAACAGGCAACGGTGGGGCTGCAGCCCCAGCAGGGAGGAGCAGCATGGGGAGGCAGTGGCTGGGTCTGGGCAGTGCACGGGCTCTCAGGGGGGTGGCAGAGGGCTCCTCTTGGCCCCAGGGATGCCACTCACAATGCCTTGGAAAGGCAAGAAAAGGGGCTGGAGAACAGGCTAGTGCCCTGCTCGGGGGTGTCTGAGTCACCAAACACACCCAGGCACGGCCAGTCCCGGGCACTGCCCAGCCCAGATGCCCCTTGCACACAAGCACAGGGAGGAGACCCACCCAGAATGGCACTAAAATACGGGATTACCTGGATTGTGGGGAAGCAGAAACTTTCTCCAGGCTAGAAGGAGAGACAAGAGCTGGTCACATCCCCCAGCCGGTCCCCAGCACCTCTGGGCAGGGGGAGGGTCCAGGTGTGGGCTGGTGTCCCCGAGCTGCCCACCCTGGCAGGCACATCGCCTTGGGCTTTCCCAGAGCTGGGGGATGCAGAGATGGAGAGGACGGGCAAGGAGGGAAAGGGCCGAGCACAGAGCACCCGGGACAGCAGCCCACGCTGTGATGGAGCTTCACAGAGACTCACCCTTCAGTGCTGCAACTCTTTTCTCTGGAAAGCAAAACCAAAAGCAGTAAGTGATCAGAGGGGACAGATTCTCAACTCTGTGCTGCTCCTGCAGGATCCGATAGAGTTCAGGCTGACCCCCAGCTCCACTTTGGGGAGTGTAAAAAACACCCAAACCTGGGAATGGCTCCCTGCCAGCCTGGTCACATCCCTTGGTTGGTGCCCAGGGCTCTGAGCAGGGGAGAGGGGAGAACCCATGGCTGGTGTCCCCGAGCTGCCCACCCTGGCAGGCACATCGCCTTGGGCTTTCCCAGAGCCAGGGGATGCAGGGATGGAGAGGATGGGTGAGGAAGGAAAGGGCCAGGCACAGAGCACCCGGGACAGCACCCCACGCTGTGCAATTGCTCCCAGAGACTCACCCAGCAGTGCAGCTTGTTCCCCTGGAAAGCAAAAGCAATATGTGATCAGAGGAGACAGCAAGTCATCTCATAAGCACTTATGAAGGAGTAAGCAGAGCTTGGGCAAATCCCAACTTCCTTTTGTTTGGAAATGGGAAAAGACCCCCAAATGCTGGAATGGCTCCCTGCCAGCATGGTCACATCCGATGGCTGGTGCCCAGGACTCTGGGCAGGGGAGAGGGGACAGCCCATGGCTGGAGTCCCTGAGCTGCCCACCCTGGCAGGCACATCGCCTTGGGCTTTCCCAGAGCCAGGGCATGCAGGGATGGAGAGGACGGGCAAGGAGGGAAAGGGCTGAGCACAAAGTGCCCAGAACAGAACCCCACGCCGTGATAGAGCTCATGGACACTCACCCAGTGCTGCATCTCTTTTCTCTGCAAAGCAAAACCAAAAGCAGTAAGTGATCAGAGGGGACAGCGTCTCATCCCATGGCTGCTCCCACAGGGCCAGGCAGAGTTCAGGCTGAACCCCAACTCCTTCTCTTTGGGGAGTGCGAAATCTCCCCAAATCAGGTGAAATGGCTCCCTGCCAGCCTATCCCCCCATCAGCCCACCCAGGCACTCTGGAGTTCAGCCGTAACTTCAGGAGCCATCCAAACCCACGTCCCTCCCAGGGGGGCTCCTTTGCCAGGAGGTTTTGCTGGGGGAAGGGGCCACAAGGACTCACCCAGCTCTCGGGACTGCAGCACTGAAAAGCAAAGGCAGAGGAAGAGGGGGTCAGGACAGCAGCTGGCTTCATCCCTGGGAACATCTCAAGAGGGTCTCTTGCACCTTCCCACCAGCCAGAGATGGTCTGGCCGTACTCCCTGTCCTCCCGCCCACACCCCACCATGGGTCCTTGTGCCCTTCCTGGCTTTGCCCAAAGAGCTTTTTGGTGAAGGCAAAACATTCTTCTGACACCACTTACCTTTCCTTCTCCACAGATAAGCACCGAGGCCAAGGAACACAGCTGAAAGCACGAGGAGCACCCCCACACCAACCATCCAGGGACGGGCATTGTGGAAAAAGGGAGCTGAGAAACAAAACCATCAGCAGGAAAAGGGATGGTTTTACAGTCCCGTGTTTGAGCAGCAGAAGAACAAAAAGACAAACGCCCCAAGGCTGTGAAGGTGCACACCCCTCCCGTGCCCCCACACCCCACACCTTGCACCGCGAACCCCAGATCAAAGCTGCTCAAAGCAACGCAGCAAACCCCAGCCCTGCTGCCGGCACCGCAGGGTCTGGCTGCCATCGTTGCACCTGAGATGTGCAGGGACGTCTCCTGCTCCTGGTTGAGGCGGATGCTCCTGACCACGCAGGACCATTTCCCATCTCTGTTCCCATTGGTCACAACGATGACATCTTTGACGTCGAACAGGCCCCTCTCATCCGAGGAATGTCTCTGGGAGACCGAGGGGAGATGCTGCCCGCCAGGATCTTTCCACAGCACCTCCGGTAGTGGGTACCAGCCGGCCGATCGACACACCACCCGGATGCCTCCGTCCTCGTATGCCTCCAGGGAGAGCTGAGGGATAGAGCCTGTGGCTGGGGAAGAGCCCATGGTTGGGGTCAGTGTGGGATGGACTCAACTCAAAGGTGACGACCGAATCCGATAGCAGACACATCACAGGTCCCACCAGGGCTACAGGGCCGGCCGCCAAAACCACCCCAACTTGTGCAGGAACTGCAGAGCATTGATAACAAATGACCCCACATCTCCCACAAAACAGCCCGGCACAGCAAGACCCAGCTGCCGAGCTTCAGCGCCTCAAGGCAGCGTCTGCACCCACCCGTCTTTGTTGAAGAAGCCCCAATGCTTCCAGACAACGTGCCAGGTCTCCTACGGCACAAAGGGCAAAGCCAAAGCAAAGATCCAGCTGCTCAGAGCCAGGAAGAGATCTCTTCCCAACTCCATCCCTAACAGCGTCAGGTCCCAGCCTTGGCTTGGCTGGCAGTCCCAGCTCTCAGCCCAAGGAGCTGCTCAGCACCTTGTCCCCACGGCCTTCACACCATCACCAGCACACCCTTCACAGACACCACGGACACCCAGCAAAGCCACCACATCCATGTGGCTCTGCCCCAAAACCACCTCCAGCACCACCTGCGTGCTCCCTCCTGGGCAGGCACTGCAGGCAACAGCCCCCTCGCACCCCACCTCTTTCAACGGCTCCTGTCCTTCGGCACCTCATCCACACACCTGAGGATGGGACAGAGCTCTGGGAGGGACACACAAACCCAGGGACACGCGCACCAGCCCCTGCAAACACCACACCCACCACAAACCTGACACCTCCAGATCCACCGTAGCTTCTCCATAAGAGGCACCATCTGTCACAGTGCAGACGTACTGACCATCGTCAGAGGGTCTCAACGCAGAGATTCGCAAGTCCAGGTGTCCACTGGAGAGACCATCCCTGACCAACTCTGTCCTCCCAACATATTCCTCCATCTGCTCCCCATAAAGGTCCTCTCCATTTCGGTAGTGGTGCACCATTTCAGAGAATGAATGCCTGATCCACCTGATGTCCAAGCTCCGAGCCTCCACGCTGGGGGACAAGTGACATGGCAGCACGACGTCCTGCCCCACAGTCACCTGGAGAGGGCGGCCTGGTCCCACCACTCTGAAGTCAGCTTGGTGATGGAGAAGGACACAGAGACACAGAGATTGTGCCTACGTTAATTTAGGGGCGTTGCATGGCAAGGGGTGTGTTTGGCGTGACCTTGGTGCACGCTCCATCCCACGGGCGTTGCTTTGCCCTCCCCATGGTCCAAAGACCCTGGAGAAAGTGGCGAGGGAGTGGGAGGACTGGAAGGAGAAGGAGGTTTCCTGGGAGTGGGAACGTGCTCCAGAAAACGACCTCCACCCCAGCCAGCCCTGCTGCAAGCCAGAAACGTTTGAGGGGAGCGGTGCAGGATGGGACCGAAGGTGCCCCCAGGGCAAGGGACGTATTGCAGAAAGAGCCCAAGGGAAAGCCAAACCCATGCGGGGCCCAGCTCTGGGCTGGGCTCTCCCCACCCCACGGCACCTCCCCTGCCCCACAGCTGCCCCCCAGAGTGGGCAAAAGCCTCCCCCCAGCCCTGCAGGATCCCTACCTGATCCCAGCCGCAGGACGTGCAGAGTCACCAAATAACTCAGGAGGCCCCCGGGGCTCGCGGGGAGCCACATCTGCGTCTGGAGCTGGAGAAGAGGGAGGGGAAGGGAGGCAGAGGGAGGGCGATGGGGGGTTACAGCTGCTGGAGAGGGGATGGGGGAGAAGGGCTGCACCTGCCCCCAAAGAGGCTCCGGAAATCCCCCCAAACCACCTGCACCAGCACCCCCATGGCAGAACAAACCGTTGCTGCAGGGCAGGACAGGACCACAGACGGCTCCTCGGTGCAGCCCCCTGCTCTGCCCCACTCCCCCTCACCAGCGTTTATTGCAAATCCCTGACAAAACTCTAAAGGAAAGGAAATATTCTAAATCCCCTGCAGAAAGAAAAGTCGCTCACCGGACGGGCATGAGGTGCGGGTGGCCCAGGCTGCCCAATAAATCCAACCTTTGCCCAGTTCCTGTTTCAGAATTCCTGCCTGTTGGGTGACTCCAGGCTCCACCCCCCACACAATGAGCTGAGGTTTCACAACCACATATCAACGTCCAGGGTCATAAGTTCAACTTCCAATCAGAAAACAGAAAGGGAAACCAACAGCGTCCCTGTTCCCACCCGGATGGGAGCTGCTGAAGGTGGCTTTTCCCGGAGCTGCACCTCTCCCGGCAGCCTGTGCTGGGGAACAGCACCAGGCCAGGTTTGGCACCCAGAAATACCTGTTCCCTTTCCCAAAAAGGGCTGATTGTCTTGTGCATGAGCACTGTTGCTGAAGCAAGGAGCAAACCCCCAACCAGACCCCAGGGAATTGTCCACCTGAGCCAGTTGCACTGGGTCCATCTCTTGGGGTTCTTTGGTGTTTCACGACATTGGTGTGTTCCGGAGGAAAAGGCAGGAGCCCCTCAGTCCTCGGAAAGGAAAAAGGAGAAAAAGAAAGGCACAAGAAGGCTGTTTGTTGGGGGTGATGGTGCAAAGCTTCGAGCTTTGACAGGACAAGTTGGGAATGAGCCGAGTTTGGCTGATTTGGGATTTCAAAGTGTAAACGTCGAGGCCCTGCTCCCAGGCCAAAGGTGCCAGCCCCAAAAGGGATGCCTGGCCTCAAACCTCCCACACCGGCCCTCGCACAGCCCCACTCGCATTGGGGCTGCAGGCTCGCCTAGCCGCGCAAGGCCTCAACATAGAGTCTCACGTCACTCTCGGCAAAAATTTACCTCCACGCTCCAAAATTTTTAACGTCGAGGCCCTGCTCCCAGGCCAAAGGTGCCAGCCCCAAAAGGGATGCCTGGCCTCAAACCTCCCACACCGGCCCTCGCACAGACCCACTCGCATTGGGGCTGCGGGCTCGCCTAGCCACGCAAGGCCTCAACATAGAGTCTCACGTCACTCTTGGAAACAATTTACCTCCATGCTCAAAACTGGAAACGTCGAGGCCCTGCTCCCAGGCCAAAGGTGCCAGCCCCAGAAGGGATGCCTGGCCTCAAACCTCCCACACCGGCCCTCGCACAGCCCCACTCGCATTGGGGCTGCGGGCTCGCCTAGACGAGCAAGGGCTCAACATAGAGCCTTACGACCCTCTCCACCAAAATCAGCGTCCATGCTCAAAACTCTAAACGTCCAGCCCTAGCTCCCAGGCCAAAGGTGCCAGCCCCAAAACGCATGCCTGCCCTCAAACCTCCCTCAGCGGCCCTCGCACAGACCCACTCACACTGGGGCTGCGGGCTTATCTGTCCGAGCAAGGGCTCAACATAGAGCCTTACGACCCTCTCCACCAAAATCAGCGTCCACGCTCAAAACTCTAAACGTCCAGCCCTAGCTCCCAGGCCAAAGGTGCCAGCCCCAAAACGCATGCCTGCCCTCAAACCTCCCTCAGGGGCCCTCGCACAGACCCACTCACACTGGGGCTGCGGGCTCGCCTGTCCGAGCAAGGGCTCAACATAGAGCCTTACGACCCTCTCCACCAAAAATCAGCGTCCATGCTCAAAACTGTCAACGTTCCCCTTGGCATGCTGTATCCCATCCCAAGGTCCATTACCACATACCTATTCCCAGATTTGAATGGCATGTAGGAAGCTGTGTTGGTGCTGTGCCGTGTTCCCCTTGGCATGCCTTTTCCAGCCCCACGGCTTCTGGACCTGTAGGCTTTGTGGCTATCTCAACCCTAACCCTAACCCTAACCCTAATCCTAACCCTAACCTGAATGCAGCTTTGGAGTCAGGCTGATGTCCCCAGCCCCATGGGTATCCAGGATGAGAAAGGTGTGTCGGAAGCTTTGTTGGTCCAGTGCCGTGTTCCCCTTGGCATGCTGTTTCCAGCCCCAAGGTCCCTGGAACTCTAGGCTTTGTGGCTATCTCAACCCTAAACCTAACCCTAACCCTAACCCTAACCCTAACCCTAACCTTCCATAATGGCACCGTTGGGTTCTGGCCGAGGTCTCCAGCACCATGGCTATTCCCAGATTTGAATGGCATGTAGGAAGCTGTGTTGGTCCAGTGCCGTGTTCCCCTTGGCATGCCTTTTCCAGCCCCAGGTCTTCTGGACCTGTAGGCTTTGTGACTATCTCAACCCTAACCCTAACCCTAACCACAACCCGAATGCAGCTTTGGAGTCAGGCTGATGTCCCCAGCCCCATGGGTATCCAGGATGAGAAAGGTGTCCAGCCCTAGCTCCCAGGCCAAAGGTGCCAGCCCCAAAACGCATGCCTGCCCTCAAACCTCCCTCAGCGGCCCTCGCACAGACCCACTCACACTGGGGCTGCGGGCTCGCCTGTCCGAGCAAGGGCTCAACATAGAGCCTTACGACCCTCTCCACCAAAAATCAGCGTCCACACTAAAAACTGTAAACGTCCAGCCCTAGCTCCCAGGCCAAAGGTGCCAGCCCCAAAACGCATGCCTGCCCTCAAACCTCCCTCAGGAGCCCTCGCACAGACCCACTCACAATGGGGCTGCGGGCTCGCCTAGACGAGCAAGGGCTCAACATAGAGCCTTACGACCCTCTCCACCAAAATCAGCTTCCATGCTCAAAACTCTAAACGTCCAGCCCTAGCTCCCAGGCCAAAGGTGCCAGCCCCAAAACGCATGCCTGCCCTCAAACCTCCCACACCGGCCCTCGCACAGACCCACTCACATTGGGGCTGCGGGCTCGCCTGTCCGAGCAAGGGCTCAACATAGAGCCTTACGACCCTCTCCACCAAAATCAGCATCCATGCTCAAAACTGGAAATGTCGAGCCCCTGCTCCCAGGCCAAAGGTGCCAGCCCCAAAAGGGATGCCTGGCCTCAAACCTCCCACACCGGCCCTCGCACAGCCCCACTCGCATTGGGGCTGCGGGCTCGCCTAGCCGCGCAAGGCCTCAACATAGAGTCTCACGTCACTCTCGGCAAAAATTTACCTCCACGCTCCAAACTGGAAACGTCAGGCCCCTGCTCCCAGGCCAAAGGTGCCAGCCCCAAAACGCATGCCTGCCCTCAAACCTCCCACACCGGCCCTCGCACAGCCCCACTCGCATTGGGGCTGCGGGCTCGCCTAGCCGCGTAAGGCCTCAATATAGCGGTTTTACGTCACTCTCGGCAAAAATTTACCTCCACGCTCCAAACTGGAAACGTCGAGGCCCTGCTCCCAGGCCAAAGGTGCCAGCCCCAAAACGCATGCCTGCCCTCAAACTTCCCTCAGCGGCCCTCGCACAGACCCACTCACATTGGGGCTGCGGGCTTGCCTAGCTGAGCAAGGGCTCAACATAGAGCCTTACGTCCCTCTCCACCAAAATCAGCGTCCATGCTCAAAATGGTAAACGTCCAGCCCTAGCTCCCAGGCCAATGGTGCCAGCCCCAAAACACATGCCTGCCCTCAAACCTCCCTCAGCGGCCCTCGCACAGACCCACTCCCACTGGGGCTGCGGGCTCGCCTGTCCCAGCAAGGGCTCAACATAGAGCCTTACGACCCTCTCCACCAAAATCAGCGTCCATGCTCAAAACTCTAAACGTCCAGCCCTAGCTCCCAGGCCAAAGGTGCCAGCCCCAAAACACATGCCTGCCCTCAAACCTCCCTCAGCGGCCCTCGCACAGTGTAGGTAGTTAGGGCCCGGCGGCCGGAAGATGTCGCGCTGTACGGAAAGATAAGACCCCTCTCCTAATAGCCAATAGTGTTTAATTTACGACGTAAGCAGACGGATGTGATGTTGTAAACCTAAGCTATATAATGCTCTGTTGCCCACCAATAAACGCCATTTGCCGTCCACCACATTGGTGTCTGTGAGCTAATGGACCGAACGACCCGGGGTTGGTCGTCGTGCCGTTCCTGAACCAGGTCGTCACGCCAACGACAGGCAACAAGTGGTGCCGAAACCCGGGAAGCACTCGCCTGGAATCGGGTGAACGGTGGCCGGAGCGGCAGGACCAGCCCGGCGGGGAGGACGCTCCCGGACCAACAAGGAGGATGGAAGCCCTTGTGAAGGTCGTATCTCAATTACATAAACAGTGGGTGATTGATTTTAGACCTAAAGATTTTACTCTCGCAGTTGCGAGACTTTTACAAATTGGGGTCATTGACCAGCCGGTGGATATTCTCCACCCTGAAGTGGGGGAGAAGTGCATTAGAGCGTTAGCCGAGGAGACGATGTCCTCGGGTCGTGGGAAAAACCTTAAATCATGGGGAAAAGTGGTACACGCCCTGCAGAAAGCTATACAAGAGCAGGAGACCTGGAGGGCGGCAAAGAGCTGTCTGCTGGCCACTCCGAAATTGGGAGTCGGGGCAGCCACACAGACTTTGCTCCCCCCAGACGCTGGTGATTCTGCTGAGCCTAAAGATCTGCAAGAGGGCGACACGTCCCCTCAATCCCCAAACCCCGACCCGCTTACGGAAGGACAGAAACGAGCTAAATCCTTCTGGGGTGTGCTAGCCGAGGAGGCCAGAAGCACCGCAGAAAAATCAGAATCTAAAGAAATCTGGACTACGCCACCGCCCTACGCGCCCCAAGATGGCGCCGAGCACAAAGAAGAAGGGCAGGGCGAGAATGCCTCGGGCGGGAACAGGGAGGAAGCGCTAAAATCAACAAGCGCACACAAACAAGAAGGGGAGGAGAACGAGGAGGAGAAAAGCAGCGGGGATGAACGGGGAGAGAAGGGGGGCGTGAATGAGGGGCGGAAACCCAGTCAGAGCGGCTATCGGAAAAAATGCCCTCATAGGGCAAACACCCTGTCGGTCAGAAGGCGAGGCGGGTCAAGATGGAGGGAACGGCCCACCCACAAGGGAAAAGGGCGGGGCCGGAGCCCGACAAAACGGTACCGGAACCCGGAAGTAACCAGTCAGTCGAGTTCCGACTCCGGATCAGACACTTCCTGGGACGAGTGGCTTACAACTGATTCGAACTTAGAGGAGAAGGAAACGAAGATAAACAGAGTCAAAGGCCAAAATATTCCCATCCAAATTAAAGAGGAACCAGGAGGGGGAGAGATCCCTCTCACGGACTGGAGGAAAATAAAGACCGCATGCGCCGACTGGGCCCCATCGGCCGCGCTAGCGTTCCCAGTCCGGGTGACGGATGGGGGTCAAAGGGTCCACTCGCCAATAAATCCTAAGGATATACAAACAATTGTTAAAGCAATCGCAGACAAAGGGCTCAATTCTGCCTTGGTTTCCACCCTGATAGACGGGATTTTCGGAGGAGATGACATGCTCCCATTCGATATAAAACAGACTTGCAGACTGATCTTTGACGGGGCAGGAATGATCGTTTTTAAACAAGAATGGGAGGACAACTGTACGAGGCAACTAGCCCGAGTAACCGGGGCGGACCATCCACTACACGGCTCCAGCCTGCAGCGGCTAATGGGTACAGACCCAACAATGATTACCCCCCATGCGCAAGCCCAGGGCTTGCGGGCCCATGAAGTTATGACGACTACTCGCGCGGCCAGAGAAGCTATCCGTGTAGCCTCCAGAGTTGTCGCCAAGCCATCGCCATGGTCCACAATAAAACAGAATGAAAGTGAGAGTTTTACACAATTTGTAGATCGCCTCCAGGCAGCGATCGACTCCTCGACCCTGCCTGTGGAAGCAAAAGGCCCGGTCCTTGCAGACTGCTTGCGCCAACAGTGTAATTCCAAAGCCAAAGAAACCTTACGGTCTCTGCCAGCGGGATCAACTATCGCGGACATGATTAAACGTGTCGCGAATGAAGAACATCTAGCCCCGATTCAAGTTGCTGTTCGCACCGCAATAGCTACTATGGTGGTATGTTCTAAATGTGGCCAGGCAGGCCACGTCGTAGCAAACTGCCCTTGGCTTAGGGACCCGTCAACACTGCCCGCCCCGCGTCAAAATCGACCCAGAGGACCGTGTTGGGCTTGTGGAAAGAAAGGGCATTTCGCCAGGGAATGCAGATCTAAAAACCAGGGAAACGCAAAGGGGAGGGGGCACCCGGGCCGCACACAGCCCTCTCCCACTTGGGACATAAGGCGGCCCAATTATGCCAACCCCGAATGGGGCGAAGCGCTCCCGAATCCGCTGCCCCCTCGACGGGCGACCGACTTTATGGTTCAACCGACGATCCAGCCGAACCCGTCCCTGCCTCAGGGACAGCAAGTACCACCCCTCGGGGGCGAGACCCCAGGGTGGCCCTGACAATAAGGTGTGATAACCCGCCAGTGGTGTGGGGAATCTGTTCCCTCTACTATACCTTAGATGGCACCACCATTAGCGTCCCCTTTTTGATCGATACCGGAGCAGATGTTACCGTTATCCCCGAAACGAACTGGCCCCCACACTGGAAATTGGAAGATGCCCCCTTGGTGGGTGGAGTCGGAGGATTAACTCGAGCTCGGAAAAGCGCCCAATTAATAGCAATTACGCTTCACACAGAAAAAGGACCAGAGAAAACCATCAACCTTTTCCCATATGTCATGTCAGGAGTCCCACCCCTGTTGGGAAGGAACACTCCGGCTCTATTAGAAGCCAGGGTGACAAATTTACCATAAGGGCCACTGCTACACACCCACTTCTACCAATTAGACTGACGTGGAGATCATCCGACCCAGTGTGGGTCGAGCAGTGGCCCCTGTCGAAGCCTCGAATGGATGCTCTTCTTGAGCTAATCGACCGCGAACTACAACGAGGCCATATAGAGCCTTCTACTAGCCCATGGAACACCCCAGTCTTTGTAATACCCAAACGATCGGGTGAGGGATTTTGCCTCCTCCATGAGCTACGTAAGGTAAACGAGAAAATTCAACCAATGGGTCCCGTCCAAACGCTGTTACCTATGAACTCTATGATACCAGAGGGACAGCCTTGCGCTATTCTCGACATTAAAGACTGTTTCTTTTCGATACCCCTGCATGAGGAGGATAGAGAACGATTTGCCTTTTCCGTCGTGTTCCCAAATAGCCAACGCCCCAATTTACGCTTCCAGTGGAAAGTACTACCCCAAGGAATGATTAACTCGCCTGCTATCTGCCAAATAACGGTAGATCGGGCACTGGCACCGGTTCGACGCAGCGACCCGACTGCAACTATCATTCAATATATGGATGATATTTTGATCGCCGCACCGTCAGGGAGTCAGGTAGACCAGTTGGTGTCGACAGTTTCAGACACTCTAAAAACAAACGGGTTCGAAATCGCGACTGCAAAAATTAAAAGAGGACCATGTGTAAGTTTTTTAGGAGTAAACATCACGAGCTCCTACATACCCCCCCCCCCAAATGAAAATCCGTCGGAACATCAAGACGCTCCACGACATGCAACAGTTAGTAGGATCCTTGCAATGGCTCCGCAATATCGTCCTGGTCCCTCCAGAAACCATGTCCCCCCTATACGACCTTCTGAAAGGCAAGAACCCATGGGAACAAAAAACTCTAACGACAGAAGCAATGAGCTCTCTTGACTTTATCGAGCAGCAGATATCGTCAAGCTCACTCGCCAGATGGAAGCCAAATGTATCACTCGATCTGTATGTGCATTTTACGGCAGGAGGGGGAGTAGGGGCACTGGCCCAGGGCCCCCCTGAAAAAGCTCAACCAATACAATGGGTAGTCCTGGGAAAACCATCACGTGCATTCTCCCCAGGGATCGAGTGCCTTGGTAACCTCATCATGAAAGGCAGAAAACTCGCCCTAAGACATTTAGGTATTGAACCTGCCACAATATACCTACCCTTCCGCAAACAGCTCCCAACGCAATCAGTGGCAATGTCAGAACATCTAGCTGTAGCCCTCGTCGGATTTGGTGGAGAAGTCCGGCATGCCAGAAAGCCCCCCTGGACTCAAATGCTGAAAATCGTCGACATCGACCTTCCACAGAAGGTCATGGACCGGCCCCAGCCGGGACCAACGGTCTTCACAGACGCATCCTCAGTAACCTCAACCGCGGCAGCAGTATGGCAATTGGAAGGAGAATGGCACCGTATCAAAATGACCGATCGTGTGCTTTCAGTTCAACAGCTGGAAGCGGCGGCAGTGGTACTGGCATGCGGACTGTTCCCAATGGAACATCTCAATATAGTAACCGATTCAATGTTCATGGCCAAGCTTTGCTTAGCCATGTCGGGGCCCGGTGTGTCGACGTCTACAATAGCTCTAATGCTAGAAGAAGCGCTTTTTTCCCCAAAAGGTACCATATCGGTCATCCATGTCAACAGCCACGACCCAATTAAAGGCTTTTTCCAAACCGGTAACGACAAAGCAGATGCCGCTGCTAAAGGATTGTGGACGCTAAGAGATGCCCGCCAGCTACATGAATCCCTCCACATTGGAGCTAAAGCACTAGCAAAGAGATGTGGAATTTCAGCCACTGATGCGAAACACATAGTAGCCACGTGCCCCCATTGTCAAAAAACACCTCTATGGTCTAGTGGAGTCAACCCCAGAGGTCTCAAAGCCTCTGAGGTGTGGCAGACGGATTTTACGTTCTGTCAATTACTGAAACCTCGAGCGTGGCTAGCGGTGACTGTAGACACATATAGCGGGATGATCGTAGCGACACAGCACCTCAAGACTGACTCCAAAGCAACCATCCAACACTGGCTGACAGCCATGGCTTGGCTTGGCGTCCCTAATCAGATCAAAACAGACAACGGTCCGAATTTTGTATCCAAATCAGTCCAAGCATTCGCTCTGAAATGGGGCATTACCTTAATACACGGCATCCCGTATAATAGCACGGGACAAGCCATAGTCGAACGAGCAAACCAAACTTTAAAATCTAAATTAGAGGTATTAGCAAAAGCAGAAGGCTTTACCAACACTGTTCCCCCAGGAGATCAGGCGCGCTTACTAGCGACTGCTTTATTAGCACTGAACCAATTCCCCAGGGGAGAAGAGGTGAATAGTCCCACCCAAAAACATTGGGCCACTCAGGCATTAGAGGAAGGCCCATTAGTCATAATTAGAAATGAGCTGGGAGAATGGGAACAAGGATGGAGATTAGTCCTTACAGGGCGAGGATATGCCGCAGTCAAAAAAGATGGAGTAATTAAGTGGTGTCCGCTTAAGTCTATTAAACCAGACCTCCAGAATAAAGCTAATGAAAACTGTGAGTTTTTGTTCACAGGACCGGATTACTGGACGCCCTCGTAACCCGTACACCCCGGTGACAAAAGAAGATGACAAGCTGACAAGCACCCCGTCCGAACCTGGAAATTCCGCACTGGGAGAAACCAAACAACGACAAAATAGCCCCTGCAGGGGGGGGGGCCGCGATACCTTTGTGTGATTTTGATCCTAGAGCTTGTCACCATAGAACAGGTAAAATCAGGCCACCCTCATCAGCCATTTAAATGGTCCCTCTTTCGGTTTGAGGATCACCAGATTATTGCAACTCAAATAACATCAGGTGCGCCAAGTTTTACTACCTCTCTGTGTCAGCTTGTCCTGAGAGACCGGTGTTGGGAAGACCTAGGATTTTATATGTGTCCTAGCTCTAATCCTGGGAAGGGATATTGCAACTCCCCTAACCAATATTACTGTAGCTATTGGGGGTGTGAGACCATAGCCCCTGCTTGGATACCGGGTAGTGGTAGAGACAAATACCTAAAAGTCCAATGGGGTCCATATGGGTGCATTCCACCGCAAGCATGGCGAGGACGCGGAAATTGCCAATACCTCTTCTTAAATGTTACCAAGTCCCGAGAGAACAGTTGGTTACTTGGAAAAATGTGGGGAATAAGATACACAGAACCAGGGACAGACAGAGGTGGTTTAATCATCATAAAAAAAGAGGTTGTCCCAAATGATCCATGGCCAACAGGCCCCAACCAAGCAATTGCTAAGAGAGTGGTCCGGGCTATTCGCAGCCAGGACTACATGATTAGAAAGACCAACAACCAGAAAACATCCACCACGCCACCCACCGCCGAAATCCCTTATGGAAATCCTCTCTGGAAAATGATGCAAGCTAGCTACCAGGTATTGAACAAAACTAATCCAAACCTTACAGAGCATTGCTGGTTATGCTACGGAAGAAAACCACCCTTTTATGAGGCTGTAGGAATAACGGACATGCCTTTACAGTCAAATGGCATAAATCCGGCCCAATGTATTTGGGACACAGAAAAACAAACCATTACATTGGCACAGGTGGTGGGAAGTGGCATGTGTGTAGGCAAAGTCCCAGAGCACAATAAGCAACTATGTATTGGTAAGGCACGGTACAAAACCCCTGCAAAGTGGTTAATACCGGCCGAAAATGCCAAGTGGATTTGTTCCACTGTTGGACTTACACCCTGTTTGTCCTTGGAAATATTTGATGAATCCTCAGAATATTGTGTCCAGGCGTCTATAGTCCCTAAGATCTTTTACCATCCTGAAGAATATGCCTATGACTCATATATTACCCCAGGACATCATCTGTCAAAACGGGAACCCTTTACAGTACTAACGATAGCTACTCTGATGATCATAGGAGGTGCGGGACTAGGCACAGGAGTAACATCCCTGGTACAACAGAGCAAAGAATTCAGCGCCCTGAGAGTGGCAGTAGATGAGGACATGGCTAGAATTGAACAATCAATAACTGCATTAGAACAATCAATCAGATCATTATCGGAAGTCGTGTTACAAAATCGAAGAGGATTGGACCTGGTTTTCTTACAGCAAGGAGGGGTGTGCGCTGCACTAAGAGAAGAGTGTTGTGTATATGCGGACCACACAGGAGTAGTGAGAGACACTATGGCCAAATTGCGAGAGGGATTGGAAAAGCGAAAAAGGGACCGAGAGGCACAACAAGATTGGTTTGCATCATGGTTTAACCACTCACCATGGCTAACCACCCTGATATCTACCTTGATAGGGCCAATCGCAATGATCATGATGGCACTGATCTTTGGACCCTGCCTATTGAATAGAATCGTGTCGTTTGTTAGAAGCCGGCTAGAGAGCGTTAACATTATGTTAGTAGAACGCCAACAACTGCTTTAAGAATAGTGAGTAGATATATATATTTAAGAATACTAAGAAGGTACGCTCAGTGTTACCCCCAGTTATCCCTGAAGTTATCCCGACTTACACCCCATTACTAACGGTTACCCCTAACTTCCACCCGTTTAACGTGCCTTATCTTTTTCTTCAAATTTATAACATATAAGAGTGTCATATAATATAGAATAAGAATAGAGATAGACCTTATTCTTAGAATTGTTATATTTTAACTAATTTTCTTATGCATAGGGAGGGGGGAAATGTAGGTAGTTAGGGCCCGGTGGCCGGAAGATGTCGCGCTGTACGGAAAGATAAGACCCCTCTCCTAATAGCCAATAGTGTTTAATTTATGACGTAAGCAGACGGATGTGATGTTGTAAACCTAAGCTATATAATGCTCTGTTGCCCACCAATAAACGCCATTTGCCGTCCACCACATTGGTGACTGTGAGCTGATGGACCGAACGACCCGGGGCTGGTCGTCGTGCCGTTCCTGAACCAGGTCGTCACGCCAACGACAGGCGACAGGACACACTGCAGACAGAGACAGCTTGCTGCACAGACACAGAGGCAGAAATGCATTTGTCAGAAGCCATGAGGGCAGAATGAAATCCCAGCAGGTGGGGTAGCAGACCAGGAGAGGCAGAGAAAGGCCAAGTGGAAGGCAGCAGGGTACAGGGCAGCATTGGCAGAAGAGCAACGATCTTGGGGGATCCGGCCAGGCGGAAAGGGAGCTGGAGGCAGGGAGAGGAAGGAGGCAGGCAGAGATCTGGAGAAGCACGGCAGGGATGGGCCCGCACACACGACTCATGGCACCTCCTGGCACCCACGGGAGACCTTCAGCACCCCCAGGCCTCTCTCTGCCTCCGCCCCTTGCTCCTCCACAGTGCCGGCTGCCCAACCCTCGCCCACCCAGGAGCAGGTGGCGGGTGCCTCCACGCTCCTCTCCCACCAGGCTTCCCGGACGCACGGCAACTCCCACGCGCGGCCGACGGAGGCACCGAGCTCCCGGCGCTGTGTGCTGGTGGTGCGTGAAGTCGGGCATTGCTGGGAGGGATCCTTCCTTGCCACGGGGACCGGCTGCTCCTTGCTGGAGGCAGCTGCCTGTGGCGGCAGCCCCTTCCCTTCCCTTCTCCATTCCCTTCTCCCTTGCCTTCCCTCCTAGGCCAGCTGGCAAGGGCAGGCAAGGGCAGGCAGCCCCCTCCCCAGCTAGAGCCCTTGGCCCAGCAGGGCCAGCCCCAGCCTCAGGGGCTGCACAAAGAGCTGCCCTGGCCCTTGCCCACCTCCAGCCTTTGGAAAACCTGGGCTGCCCAGCCCCAGCCTCATGGCACCCACCTGGGCTGCCCAGCCCCAGCACACAGCTGGGAAGCTTTGTTCCTTCAGGCACATCACAAAGTCGAGCAGGGACTTGGCTACAACACTCAGTGCCCAAAGTTTCCACCATGAAACCTCCCTCAGCGGCACTTTCACAGCCCCACTGACACCGGGGCTGCAGACTCGCCCAGCCGCCTAAACAGTCCTAACAACGCCTTACGTCTGCCTGGCTGTCTACCAGAGTCCAGCTTCAAAAGAGGGCAGGGGGAGCAGAAGGATGGCCCACAAACCCCCCAGGTCAGTGCAGCGGGGGGATCTCGGCCCCAGCCCCGGCCATCCTCCGCCTGTTACCTACGGGGATGTGGCATCAGCGGGAGCGGCTGCGAGCATTGGTACCGGCTCCGAGCAGCCGGGCTGCCTGGGCTCTGCTTTGTTCTTGGGTCCCACAGCCCCAGCCCCTTCCTGTGTGTCCCCCGTCCCTTCCCACACATTGTCGGGCTTGGCCACCCTAGGCCCCCCCTCCCAGCACCCTCCCATCCCATCCCATCCCATCCCACTCCATCCCACAGTCCCTGGCTCCACTGCAGCACCAAACCCCAGAGCAGCAGCAGCAGCAGCCACAGCAATCAATCTTGCTAAATATCACCCTAAAAGAGCCCCAGGTGGGGAAATTCTTTCTCCACTCAGAAGGTTCCTCTGCTGCTGCCCCTAAAGCCACTCAGTTACCAAGATGCTTTCCCACACTCAGCCCCATCCCTGTGATTATGGGATAATGGCCTGGGGGCCATTCCCAGAGCTGGGGAGAGGGACGAGGGAGAGCCCCATCTACCCCAGGGCTGTCGGGGAGCCGGGACCCAGAGCTGGACTGGGGAGCAGCATGGGGTGGGGTGGGCAGAAGGAGGACCTGCAAATCATCCGAAGGACTGAAAACTCAGTCTGCAAATACCTTTTGCGGGCAGGCAGGAATCAGGACCAAAAGCCCCCAGGAACCAGCACGGCCACACTCCATGGTCACCCACAAAGCTTTATTGAAGGCCATGGTGCTGTGCCTGGGCAGGGTGGGCTTGGGCAGGGCAGAGAGGGACATGTGCTGCTGCGGGATGGAGGAGAGGAGAGCGGGCAGTGTCTGCAGAAGGGCAGGGGCTGTCCGGGGCTGCGGTGGGGATGGAAGGGGGGCAGATGGTGCAGGAGGTGCTGTCCCTCAGGCACAGTTCAGTATTCCATGTCCCCACCCAAAACCAGGGTCGGATGATCTCTGCATTGAAGGAGGCTGGTGGGAAAGTGAAGATCTCGACCCCGCTGTCGGCATCGATGAAAGTCACCAGCCCCTGCGTGCAGTCCAGACAGACCCAGAGTCTCCTGGGGATGGGGATCGGGGACAGGGAGGTGCGAGGAGAGGTGAGAGACTCAAACTGCCCTAACCTGTGCCCCACCCCCCAGACCCCTATTGCAGGGCTCAGCTCCAGATACCAATTCCTGTCCACAGAGTCCCTGGCCACCCCCACACCCCACCAGGAATCACCTCCCACCTCCCCCTTCACCTCCACCTCCCAGCAGTGCCTCCCCTCCCTGAACCCCTCCTGGCCCAGCACACAGCGCCAATACATAAATCTCTCAGGGGTGTCGGGCAGGTCCTGCCGCGCTCTTCCCCTTCTCACACTTCTCCCATCCGCTGACAGGACAAGTTCAGGATGAGCCGAGTCTGGATCGAGGGTCACCACGTCTGCAGGGGACAGGAGGAGCCAGAGCATCAGGGGCAGAGCTGCGTCGTGGGCAGGGTTTGAGCACCCTGGGGCCAGGCTCTGCCCCACGGGGCAGCACACGGGGCATCTCCTTCCTCCTAGAGATGCCCATGACGGGGCCGGCCCCAGCACGGCCACGGCCCAGCTGGGTCCCCTGGGAAAAGGCAACGGTGGGGCTGCAGCCCCAGCAGGGAGGAGCAGCCTGGGGAGGCAGTGGCTGGGTCTGGGCAGTGCACGGGCTCTCAGGGGGGTGGCAGAGGGCTCCTCTTGGCCCCAGGGATGCCACTCACAATGCCTTGGAAAGGCAAGAAAAGGGGCTGGAGAACAGGCTAGTGCCCTGCTCGGGGGTGTCTGAGTCACCAAACACACCCAGGCACGGCCAGTCCCGGGCACTGCCCAGCCCAGATGCCCCTTGCACACAAGCACAGGGAGGAGACCCACCCAGAATGGCACTAAAATACGGGATTACCTGGATTGTGGGGAAGCAGAAACTTTCTCCAGGCTAGAAGGAGAGACAAGAGCTGGTCACATCCCCCAGCCGGTCCCCAGCACCTCTGGGCAGGGCAGAGGGTCCAGGCGTGGGCTGGTGTCCCCGAGCTGCCCACCCTGGCAGGCACATCGCCTTGGGCTTTCCCAGAGCCAGGGGATGCAGGGAGGGAGATGACGGGCAAGGAGGGAAAGGGCGAACGCAAAGCACCTGGGACAGCACCCCACACTGTGATGGAGCTCACAGACACTCACCCAGTGCTGCATCTCGTTCCTCTGTAAAGCAAGAGCAAAAGGATTAAATCTCCAGAGGAGACAGCTGCTCATCCCATGGCTGCCTCCACAGCACTAGACAGAGTTGCACTTTGGGAAGTGCAAAAAAACCCCCAAACCCCAGGGAATGGCTCCCTGCCAGCCCATCCCCCCATCAGCCCACCCAGGCACTCTGGAGTTCAGCCGTAACTTCAGGAGCCATCCAAACCCACGTCCCTCCCAGGGGGGCTCCTTGGACAGGAGGTTTTGCTGGGGGAAGGGGCCACAAGGACTCACCCAGCTCTCGGGACTGCAGCACTGAAAAGCAAAGGCAGAGGAAGAGGGGGTCAGGACAGCAGCTGGCTTCATCCCTGGGAACATCTCAAGAGGGTCTCTTGCACCTTCCCACCAGCCAGAGATGGTCTGGCCGTGCTCCCTGTCCTCCCGCCCACACCCCACCATGGGTCCTTGTGCCCTTCCTTCCTTTGCCCAAAGAGCTTTTTGGTGAAGGCAAAACATTCTTCTGACACCACTTACCTTTCCTTCTCCACAGATAAGCACCGAGGCCAAGGAGCACCACTGAAAGCACGAGGAGCACCCCCACACCAACCATCCAGGGACGGGCATTGTGGAAAAAGGGAGCTGAGAAACAAAACCATCAGCAGGAAAAGGGATGGTTTTACAGTCCCGTGTTTGAGCAGCAGAAGAACAAAAAGACAAACGCCCCAAGGCTGTGAAGGTGCACACCCCTCCCGTGCCCCCACACCCCACACCTTGCACGGGGAACCCCAGATCAAAGCTGCTCAAAGCAACGCAGCAAACCCCAGCCCTGCTGCCGGCACCGCAGGGTCTGGCTGCCATCGTTGCACCTGAGATGTGCAGGGACGTCTCCTGCTCCTGGTTGAGGCGGATGCTCCTGACCACGCAGGACCATTTCCCATCTCTGTTCCCATTGGTCACAACGATGACGCCTTCGACGTCAAAGAGGCCCCTCGCATCTGAGGAATGTCTCTGGGAGACCGAGGGGAGATGCTCTCCATCGGGATCTTTCCACAGCACCTCCGGTAGTGGGTACCAGCCGGCCGATCGACACACCACCCGGATGCCTCCGTCCTCGTAAGCCTCCAGGGAGAGCTGAGGGCCAGAGCCTGTGGCTGGGGAAGAGCCCGTGGTTGGGGTCAGTGTGGGATGGACTCAACTCAAAGGTGATGACCGAATCCAATACCAAACACATCACAGGTCCCACCAGGGCTACAGGTCCGGCCACCAAAACCACCCCAACTTGTGCGGGAACTGCAGAGCATTGATGCCAAACAACCCCAGATCTCCCACAAAACAGCCCGGCAGAGCAAGACCCAGCTGCGGAGCTTCAGCACCTCAAGGCAGCGTCTGTAGTTACTCATCTTTGTTGAAGAAGCCCCAATGCTTCCAGACAACGTGCCAGGTCTCCTACGGCACAAAGGGCAAAGCCAAAGCAAAGATCCAGCTGCTCAGAGCCAGGAAGAGATCTCTTCCCAACTCCACACCTAACAGCGTCAGGTCCCAGCCTTGGCTTGGCTGGCAGCCCCGGCTCTCAGCCCAAGGAGCTGCTCAGCACCTTGTCCCCAGGGCCTTCACACCATCACCAGGACACCCTTCACAGACACCACGCACACCCAGCAAAGCCACCACATCCATGTGGCTCTGCCCCTAAACCACCTCCAGCACCACCTGCGTGCTCCCTCCTGGGCGGGCACTGCAGGCAACAGCCCCCTCGCACCCCACCTCTTTCAATGGCTCCTGTCCTTCGGCACCTCATCCACACACCTGAGGATGGGACAGAGCTCTGGGAGGGACACACAAACCCAGGGACACCCGCACCAGCCCCTGCAAACACCGCACCCACCACAAACCTGACACCTCCACATTCACCGTAGCTTCTCCATAAGAGGCACCATTTCTCACAGTGCAGACGTACTGACCATCGTCAGAGGGTCTCAACTCAGAGATTCGCAAGTCCAGGCGTCCACGGGAGAGACCATCTCTGACCAACTCTGTCCTCCCAACATATTCCTCCATCTGATCCCCATACAGGTCCTCTCCATTTCGGTAGTGGTGCACCGTTTCAGAGAATGGATGCCGGATCCACCTGATGTCCAAGCTCTGAGCCTCCACGCTGGGGGACAAGTGACATGGCAGCACGACGTCCTGCCCCACAGTCGCCTGGAGAGGGCGGTCGGGTCCCACCACACTGAAGTCAGCTTGGTGATGGAGAAGGACACAGAGACACAGAGATTGCGCCTACGTTAATTTAGGGGTGTTGCATGGCAAGGGGTGAGCTTGGCGTGACCTTGGTGCACGCTCCATCCCACGGGCGTTGCTTTGCCCTCCCCATGGTCCAAAGACAGTGGAGAAAGTGGAAAGGGAGTGGGAGGACTGGAAGGAGAAGGAGGTTTCCTGGGAGCGGGAACGTGCTCCAGAAAACGACCTCCACCCCAGCCAGCCCTGCTGCAAGCCAGAAACGTTTGAGGGGAGCGCTGCAGGACGGGACCGAAGGTGCCCCCAGGGCAAGGGACGTATTGCAGAAAGAGCCCGAGGCAAAGCCAAACCCATGCGGGGCCCAGCTCTGGGCTGGGCTCCCCCCACCCCACGGCACCTCCCCTGCCCCACAGCTGCCCCGCAGAGTGGGCATAATCCCCCCCAGCCCTGCAGGATCCCTACCTGATCCCAGCCGCAGGACGTGCAGAGTCACCAAATAACTCAGGAGGCCCCCAGGGCTCGTGGGGAGCCACATCTGCGTCTGGAGCTGGAGAAGAGGGAGGGGAAGGGAGGCAGAGGGAGGGCGATGGGGGGTTAGAGCTGGTGGAGAGGGGATGGGGAAGAAGGGCTGCACCTGCCCCGAAAGAGGCTCCGGAAATCCCCCCAAACCACCTGCACCAGCACCCCAATGGCAGAACAAACCATTGCTGCAGGGCAGGATGGGAACACACACAGCTCCTCAACAAGGAGGAGACAAGACTGTAAAGGAAAGGAAATATTCTAAATCCCCTGCAGAAAGAAAATTCGCTCACCGGTCGGGCACGAGTTACAGGAGGCACCAGGCTCCCCAATACATCCAACCTTGCTCGAGTTTCCGTTGTAGAGTAACTGAACGTGGGAGTGACTGCAGGTTCCTTCCGCCAAGCTGAGGTTCTGCATCTTCGACAGGAAGACGGTAGTCATAATATAAAAGTTTTGTGGTTACAAGTTAAGCAAAAAAACATTGCGTTACTTTGACTCTTCCAATTCTCTCACACCCGATGATGGGGAGGACGTGAGCAGCTGGGTGGGGCTCAGCTGCCGGCTGGGGTAAAATCACACCCCCTCCCAAAACCAGGGTCGGATGAACCCTCCATTGAAGGAGGCTGGTGGGAAAGTGAAGATCTCGACCCCGCTGTCGGCATCGATGAAAGTCACCAGCCCCTGCGTGCAGTCCAGACAGACCCAGAGTCTCCTGGGGATGGGGATCGGGGACAGGGAGGTGCGAGGAGAGGTGAGAGACACAAACTGCCCTGATTTGTGCCGCACCCCCCAGATCCCTCATTCAGGGCTCAGGTCCGTATCCCCCTTCCTGTGCACAGAGTCCCTGGCCACCCCCACAGCCCACCATGCATCACCTCCCACCTCCCCCTTCACCTCCACCCCCCAGCAGTGCCTCCCCTCCCTGAACCCCTCCTGGCCCAGCACACAGCACCGAGTGTCAAATCTCTCAGGGGTGTCGGGCAGGTCCTGCCGCGCTCTTCCCCTTCTCACACTTCTCCCATCCGCTGACAGGACAAGTTGGGAATGAGCCGAGTTTGGCTGATTTGGGATTTCAAAGTGTAAACGTCGAGGCCCTGCTCCCAGGCCAAAGGTGCCAGCCCCAAAAGGGATGCCTGGCCTCAAACCTCCCACACCGGCCCTCGCACAGCCCCACTCGCATTGGGGCTGCGGGCTCGCCTAGCCGCGTAAGGCCTCAACATAGAGTCTCACGTCACTCTCGGCAAAAATTTACCTCCACGCTCCAAACTGGAAACGTCAGGCCCCTGCTCCCAGGCCAAAGGTGCCAGCCCCAAAACGCATGCCTGCCCTCAAACCTCCCACACCGGCCCTCGCACAGCCCCACTCGCATTGGGGCTGCGGGCTCGCCTAGCCGCGTAAGGCCTCAATATAGCGGTTTTACGTCACTCTCGGCAAAAATTTACCTCCACGCTCCAAACTGGAAACGTCGAGGCCCTGCTCCCAGGCCAAAGGTGCCAGCCCCAAAAGGGATGCCTGCCCTCAAACTTCCCTCAGCGGCCCTCGCACAGACCCACTCACATTGGGGCTGCGGGCTCGCCTAGACGAGCAAGGGCTCAACATAGAGCCTTACGTCCCTCTCCACCAAAATCAGCGTCCATGCTCAAAATGGTAAACGTCCAGCCCTAGCTCCCAGGCCAAAGGTGCCAGCCCCAAAACGCATGCCTGCCCTCAAACCTCCCTCAGCGGCCCTCGCACAGACCCACTCCCACTGGGGCTGCGGGCTCGCCTGTCCCAGCAAGGGCTCAACATAGAGCCTTACGACCCTCTCCACCAAAATCAGCGTCCATGCTCAAAACTCTAAACGTCCAGCCCTAGCTCCCAGGCCAAAGGTGCCAGCCCCAAAACACATGCCTGCCCTCAAACCTCCCTCAGCGGCCCTCGCACAGTGTAGGTAGTTAGGGCCCGGCGGCCGGAAGATGTCGCGCTGTACGGAAAGATAAGACCCCTCTCCTAATAGCCAATAGTGTTTAATTTACGACGTAAGCAGACGGATGTGATGTTGTAAACCTAAGCTATATAATGCTCTGTTGCCCACCAATAAACGCCATTTGCCGTCCACCACATTGGTGTCTGTGAGCTAATGGACCGAACGACCCGGGGTTGGTCGTCGTGCCGTTCCTGAACCAGGTCGTCACGCCAACGACAGGCAACAAGTGGTGCCGAAACCCGGGAAGCACTCGCCTGGAATCGGGTGAACGGTGGCCGGAGCGGCAGGACCAGCCCGGCGGGGAGGACGCTCCCGGACCAACAAGGAGGATGGAAGCCCTTGTGAAGGTCGTATCTCAATTACATAAACAGTGGGTGATTGATTTTAGACCTAAAGATTTTACTCTCGCAGTTGCGAGACTTTTACAAATTGGGGTCATTGACCAGCCGGTGGATATTCTCCACCCTGAAGTGGGGGAGAAGTGCATTAGAGCGTTAGCCGAGGAGACGATGTCCTCGGGTCGTGGGAAAAACCTTAAATCATGGGGAAAAGTGGTACACGCCCTGCAGAAAGCTATACAAGAGCAGGAGACCTGGAGGGCGGCAAAGAGCTGTCTGCTGGCCACTCCGAAACTGGGAGTCGGGGCAGCCACACAGACTTTGCTCCCCCCAGACGCTGGTGATTCTGCTGAGCCTAAAGATCTGCAAGAGGGCGACACGTCCCCTCAATCCCCAAACCCCGACCCGCTTACGGAAGGACAGAAACGAGCTAAATCCTTCTGGGGTGTGCTAGCCGAGGAGGCCAGAAGCACCGCAGAAAAATCAGAATCTAAAGAAATCTGGACTACGCCACCGCCCTACGCGCCCCAAGATGGCGCCGAGCACAAAGAAGAAGGGCAGGGCGAGAATGCCTCGGGCGGGAACAGGGAGGAAGCGCTAAAATCAACAAGCGCACACAAACAAGAAGGGGAGGAGAACGAGGAGGAGAAAAGCAGCGGGGATGAACGGGGAGAGAAGGGGGGCGTGAATGAGGGGCGGAAACCCAGTCAGAGCGGCTATCGGAAAAAATGCCCTCATAGGGCAAACACCCTGTCGGTCAGAAGGCGAGGCGGGTCAAGATGGAGGGAACGGCCCACCCACAAGGGAAAAGGGCGGGGCCGGAGCCCGACAAAAAGGTACCGGAACCCGGAAGTAACCAGTCAGTCGAGTTCCGACTCCGGATCAGACACTTCCTGGGACGAGTGGCTTACAACTGATTCGAACTTAGAGGAGAAGGAAACGAAGATAAACAGAGTCAAGGGCCAAAATATTCCCATCCAAATTAAAGAGGAACCAGGAGGGGGAGAGATCCCTCTCACGGACTGGAGGAAAATAAAGACCGCATGCGCCGACTGGGCCCCATCGGCCGCGCTAGCGTTCCCAGTCCGGGTGACGGATGGGGGTCAAAGGGTCCACTCGCCAATAAATCCTAAGGATATACAAACAATTGTTAAAGCAATCGCAGACAAAGGGCTCAATTCTGCCTTGGTTTCCACCCTGATAGACGGGATTTTCGGAGGAGATGACATGCTCCCATTCGATATAAAACAGACTTGCAGACTGATCTTTGACGGGGCAGGAATGATCGTTTTTAAACAAGAATGGGAGGACAACTGTACGAGGCAACTAGCCCGAGTAACCGGGGCGGACCATCCACTACACGGCTCCAGCCTGCAGCGGCTAATGGGTACAGACCCAACAATGATTACCCCCCATGCGCAAGCCCAGGGCTTGCGGGCCCATGAAGTTATGACGACTACTCGCGCGGCCAGAGAAGCTATCCGTGTAGCCTCCAGAGTTGTCGCCAAGCCATCGCCATGGTCCACAATAAAACAAAATGAAAGTGAGAGTTTTACACAATTTGTAGATCGCCTCCAGGCAGCGATCGACTCCTCGACCCTGCCTGTGGAAGCAAAAGGCCCGGTCCTTGCAGACTGCTTGCGCCAACAGTGTAATTCGAAAGCCAAAGAAACCTTACGGTCTCTGCCAGCGGGATCAACTATCGCGGACATGATTAAACGTGTCGCGAATGAAGAACATCTAGCCCCGATTCAAGTTGCTGTTCGCACCGCAATAGCTACTATGGTGGTATGTTCTAAATGTGGCCAGGCAGGCCACGTCGTAGCAAACTGCCCTTGGCTTAGGGACCCGTCAACACTGCCCGCCCCGCGTCAAAATCGACCCAGAGGACCGTGTTGGGCTTGTGGAAAGAAAGGGCATTTCGCCAGGGAATGCAGATCTAAAAACCAGGGAAACGCAAAGGGGAGGGGGCACCCGGGCCGCGCACAGCCCTCTCCCACTTGGGACATAAGGCGGCCCAACTATGCCAACCCCGAATGGGGCGAAGCGCTCCCGAATCCGCTGCCCCCTCGACGGGCGACCGACTTTATGGTTCAACCGACGATCCAGCCGAACCCGTCCCTGCCTCAGGGACAGCAACTACCACCCCTCGGGGGCGAGACCCCAGGGTGGCCCTGACAGTAAGGTGTGATAACCCGCCAGTGGTGTGGGGAATCTGTTCCCCCTACAATACCTTAGATGGCACCACCAGTAGCGTCCCCTTTTTGATCGATACCGGAGCAGATGTTACCGTTATCCCCGAAACGAACTGGCCCCCACACTGGAAATTGGAAGATGCCCCCTTGGTGGGTGGAGTCGGAGGATTAACTCGAGCTCGGAAAAGCGCCCAATTAATAGCAATTACGCTTCACACAGAAAAAGGACCAGAGAAAACCATCAACCTTTTCCCATATGTCATGTCAGGAGTCCCACCCCTGTTGGGAAGGAACACTCCGGCTCTATTAGAAGCCAGGGTGACAAATTTACTATAAGGGCCACTGCTACACACCCACTTCTACCAATTAGACTGACGTGGAGATCATCCGACCCAGTGTGGGTCGAGCAGTGGCCCCTGTCGAAGCCTCGAATGGATGCTCTTCTTGAGCTAATCGACCGCGAACTACAACGAGGCCTTCTACTAGCCCATGGAACACCCCAGTCTTTGTAATACCCAAACGATCGGGTGAGGGATTTTGCCTCCTCCATGAGCTACGTAAGGTAAACGAGAAAATTCAACCAATGGGTCCCGTCCAAACGCTGTTACCTATGAACTCTATGATACCAGAGGGACAGCCTTGCGCTATTCTCGACATTAAAGACTGTTTCTTTTCGATACCCCTGCATGAGGAGGATAGAGAACGATTTGCCTTTTCCGTCGTGTTCCCAAATAGCCAACGCCCCAATTTACGCTTCCAGTGGAAAGTACTACCCCAAGGAATGATTAACTCGCCTGCTATCTGCCAAATAACGGTAGATCGGGCACTGGCACCGGTTCGACGCAGCGACCCGACTGCAACTATCATTCAATATATGGATGATATTTTGATCGCCGCACCGTCAGGGAGTCAGGTAGACCAGCTGGTGTCGACAGTTTCAGACACTCTAAAAACAAACGGGTTCGAAATCGCGACTGCAAAAATTAAAAGAGGACCATGTGTAAGTTTTTTAGGAGTAAACATCACGAGCTCCTACATAACCCCCCCCCCAAATGAAAATCCGTCGGAACATCAAGACGCTCCACGACATGCAACAGTTAGTAGGATCCTTGCAATGGCTCCGCAATATCGTCCTGGTCCCTCCAGAAACCATGTCCCCCCTATACGACCTTCTGAAAGGCAAGAACCCATGGGAACAAAAAACTCTAACGACAGAAGCAATGAGCTCTCTTGACTTTATCGAGCAGCAGATATCGTCAAGCTCACTCGCCAGATGGAAGCCAAATGTATCACTCGATCTGTATGTGCATTTTACGGCAGGAGGGGGAGTAGGGGCACTGGCCCAGGGCCCCCCTGAAAAAGCTCAACCAATACAATGGGTAGTCCTGGGAAAACCATCACGTGCATTCTCCCCAGGGATCGAGTGCCTTGGTAACCTCATCATGAAAGGCAGAAAACTCGCCCTAAGACATTTAGGTATTGAACCTGCCACAATATACCTACCCTTCCGCAAACAGCTCCCAACGCAATCAGTGGCAATGTCAGAACATCTAGCTGTAGCCCTCGTCGGATTTGGTGGAGAAGTCCGGCATGCCAGAAAGCCCCCCTGGACTCAAATGCTGAAAATCGTCGACATCGACCTTCCACAGAAGGTCATGGACCGGCCCCAGCCGGGACCAACGGTCTTCACAGACGCATCCTCAGTAACCTCAACCGCGGCAGCAGTATGGCAATCGGAAGGAGAATGGCACCGTATCAAAATGACCGATCGTGCGCTTTCAGTTCAACAGCTGGAAGCGGCGGCAGTGGTACTGGCATGCGGACTGTTCCCAATGGAACATCTCAATATAGTAACCGATTCAATGTTCGTGGCCAAGCTTTGCTTAGCCATGTCGGGGCCCGGCGTGTCGACGTCTACAATAGCTCTAATGCTAGAAGAAGCGCTTTTTTCCCGAAAAGGTACCATATCGGTCATCCACGTCAACAGCCACGACCCAATTAAAGGCTTTTTCCAAACCGGTAACGACAAAGCAGATGCCGCTGCTAAAGGATTGTGGACGCTAAGAGATGCCCGCCAGCTACATGAATCCCTCCACATTGGAGCTAAAGCACTAGCAAAGAGATGTGGAATTTCAGCCACTGATGCGAAACACATAGTAGCCACGTGCCCCCATTGTCAAAAAACACCTCTATGGTCTAGTGGAGTCAACCCCAGAGGTCTCAAAGCCTCTGAGGTGTGGCAGACGGATTTTACGTTCTGTCAATTACTGAAACCTCAAGCGTGGCTAGCGGTGACTGTAGACACATATAGCGGGATGATCGTAGCGACACAACACCTCAAGACTGACTCCAAAGCAACCATCCAACACTGGCTGACAGCCATGGCTTGGCTTGGCGTCCCTAATCAGATCAAAACAGACAACGGTCCGAATTTTGTATCCAAATCAGTCCAAGCATTCGCTCTGAAATGGGGCATTACCTTAATACACGGCATCCCGTATAATAGCACGGGACAAGCCATAGTCGAACGAGCAAACCAAACTTTAAAATCTAAATTAGAGGTATTAGCAAAAGCAGAAGGCTTTACCAACACTGTTCCCCCAGGAGATCAGGCGCGCTTACTAGCGACTGCTTTATTAGCACTGAACCAATTCCCCAGGGGAGAAGAGGTGAATAGTCCCACCCAAAAACATTGGGCCACTCGGGCATTAGAGGAAGGCCCGTTAGTCATAATTAGAAATGAGCTGGGAGAATGGGAACAAGGATGGAGATTAGTCCTTACAGGGCGAGGATATGCCGCAGTCAAAAAAGATGGAGTAATTAAGTGGTGTCCGCTTAAGTCTATTAAACCAGACCTCCAGAATAAAACTAATGAAAACTATGGGTTTTTGTTCACAGGACCGGATCACTGGACGCCCTCGTAACCCGTACACCCCGGTGACAAAAGAAGATGACAAGCTGACAAGCACCCCGTCCGAACCTGGAAATTCCGCACTGGGAGAAACCAAACAACGACAAAATAGCCCCTGCAGGGGGGGGGGCCGCGATGCCTTTGTGTGATTTTGATCCTAGAGCTTGTCACCATAGAACAGGTAAAATCAGGCCACCCTCATCAGCCATTTAAATGGTCCCTCTTTCGGTTTGAGGATCACCAGATTATTGCAACTCAAATAACATCAGGTGCGCCAAGTTTTACTACCTCTCTGTGTCAGCTTGTCCCGAGAGACCGGTGTTGGGAAGACCTGGGATTTTATATGTGTCCTAGCTCTAATCCTGGGAAGGGATATTGCAACTCCCCTAACCAATATTACTGTACCTATTGGGGGTGTGAGACCATAGCCCCTGCTTGGATACCGGGTAGTGGTAGAGACAAATACCTAAAAGTCCAATGGGGTCCATATGGGTGCATTCCACCGCAAGCATGGCGAGGACGCGGAAATTGCCAATACCTCTTCTTAAATGTTACCAAGTCCCGAGAGAACAGTTGGTTACTTGGAAAAATGTGGGGAATAAGATACACAGAACCAGGGACAGACAGAGGTGGCTTAATCATCATAAAAAAAGAGGTTGTCCCAAATGATCCATGGCCAACAGGCCCCAACCAAGCAATTGCTAAGAGAGTGGTCCGGGCTATTCGCAGCCAGGACTACATGATTAGAAAGACCAACAACCAGAAAACATCCACCACGCCACCCACCGCCGAAATCCCTTATGGAAATCCTCTCTGGAAAATGATGCAAGCTAGCTACCAGGTATTGAACAAAACTAATCCAAACCTTACAGAGCATTGCTGGTTATGCTACGGAAGAAAACCACCCTTTTATGAGGCTGTAGGAATAACGGACATGCCTTTACAGTCAAATGGCATAAATCCGGCCCAATGTATTTGGGACACAGAAAAACAAACCATTACATTGGCACAGGTGGTGGGAAGTGGCATGTGTGTAGGCAAAGTCCCAGAGCACAATAAGCAACTATGTATTGGTAAGGCACGGTACAAAACCCCTGCAAAGTGGTTAATACCGGTCGAAAATGCCAAGTGGATTTGTTCCACTGTTGGACTTACACCCTGTTTGTCCTTGGAAATATTTGATGAATCCTCAGAATATTGTGTCCAGGCGTCTATAGTCCCTAAGATCTTTTACCATCCTGAAGAATATGCCTATGACTCATATATTACCCCAGGACATCATCTGTCAAAACGGGAACCCTTTACAGTACTAACGATAGCTACTCTGATGATCATAGGAGGTGTGGGACTAGGCACAGGAGTAACATCCCTGGTACAACAGAGCAAAGAATTCAGCGCCCTGAGAGTGGCAGTAGATGAGGACATGGCTAGAATTGAACAATCAATAACCGCATTAGAACAATCAATTAGATCATTATCGGAAGTCGTGTTACAAAATCGAAGAGGATTGGACCTGGTTTTCTTACAGCAAGGAGGGGTGTGCGCTGCACTAAAAGAAGAGTGTTGTGTATATGCGGACCACACAGGAGTAGTGAGAGACACTATGGCCAAATTGCGAGAGGGATTGGAAAAGCGAAAAAGGGACCGAGAGGCACAACAAGATTGGTTTGCATCATGGTTTAACCACTCACCATGGCTAACCACCCTGATATCTACCTTGATAGGGCCAATCGCAATGATCATGATGGCACTGATCTTTGGACCCTGCCTATTGAATAGAATCGTGTCGTTTGTTAGAAGCCGGCTAGAGAGCGTTAACATTATGTTAGTAGAACGCCAACAACTGCTTTAAGAATAGTGAGTAGATATATATATTTAAGAATACTAAGAAGGTACGCTCAGTGTTACCCCCAGTTATCCCTGAAGTTATCCCGACTTACACCCCATTACTAACGGTTACCCCTAACTTCCACCCGTTTAACGTGCCTTATCTTTTTCTTCAAATTTATAACATATAAGAGTGTCATATAATATAGAATAAATGTAGGAAATGTAGGTAGTTAGGGCCCGGTGGCCGGAAGATGTCGCGCTGTACGGAAAGATAAGACCCCTCTCCTAATAGCCAATAGTGTTTAATTTACGACGTAAGCAGACGGATGTGATGTTGTAAACCTAAGCTATATAATGCTCTGTTGCCCACCAATAAACGCCATTTGCCGTCCACCACATTGGTGTCTGTGAGCTAATGGACCGAATGACCCGGGGCTGGTCGTCGTGCTGTTCCTGAACCAGGTCGTCACGCCAACGACAGGCGACAGGACACACTGCAGACAGAGACAGCTTGCTGCACAGACACAGAGGCAGAAATGCATTTGTCAGAAGCCATGAGGGCAGAATGAAATCCCAGCAGGTGGGGTAGCAGACCAGGAGAGGCAGAGAAAGGCCAAGTGGAAGGCAGCAGGGTACAGGGCAGCATTGGCAGAAGAGCAACGATCTTGGGGGATCCGGCCAGGCGGAAAGGGAGCTGGAGGCAGGGAGAGGAAGGAGGCAGGCAGAGATCTGGAGAAGCACGGCAGGGATGGGCCCGCACACACGACTCACCCCACCTCCTGGCACCCACGGGAGACCTTCAGCACCCCCAGGCCTCTCTCTGCCTCCGCCCCTTGCTCCTCCACAGTGCCGGCTGCCCGACCCTCACCCACTCAGGAGCAGGTGGCAGGTACCTCCACACTCCTCTCCCACCAGGCTTCCCGGACGCACGGCAGCTCCCACGTGTGGCCGACGGAGGCACCGAGCTCCCGGCGCTGTGTGCTGGTGGTGCGTGAAGTCGGGCATTGCTGGGAGGGATCCTTCCTTGCCACGGGGACCGGCTGCTCCTTGCTGGAGGCAGCTGCCTGTGGCGGCAGCCCCTTCCCTTCCATTTTCCCTTCCCTTTTCCCTTCCCTTCTCCCTTCCCTTCCCTCCTAGGCCAGCTGGCAAGGGCAGGCAAGGGCAGGCAGCCCCCTCCCCAGCTAGAGCCCTTGGCCCAGCAGGGCCAGCCCCAGCCTCAGGGGCTGCACAAAGAGCTGCCCTGGCCCTTGCCCACCTCCAGCCTTTGGAAAACCTGGGCTGCCCAGCCCCAGCCTCATGGCACCCACCTGGGCTGCCCAGCCCCAGCACACAGCTGGGAAGCTTTGTTCCTTCAGGCACATCACAAAGTCGAGCAGGGACTTGGCTACAACACTCAGTGCCCAAAGTTTCCACCATGAAACCTCCCTCAGCGGCACTTTCACAGCCCCACTGACACTGGGGCTGCAGACTCACCCAGCCGCCTAAACAGTCCTAACAACGCCTTACGTCTGTCTGGCTGTCTACCAGAGTCCAGCTTCAAAAGAGGGCAGGGGGAGCAGAAGGATGGCCCACAAACCCCCCAGGTCAGTGCAGCGGGGGGATCTCGGCCCCAGCCCCAGCCATCCTCTGCCCATTACCTACAGGGATGTGGCATCAGCGGGAGCAGCTGCGAGCATCGGTACCGGCTCCAAGCAGCCGGGCTGCCTGGGCTCTGCTTTGTTCTTGGGTCCCCCGCCCCTTCCCACACATTGTCTGGCTTGGCCACCCTAGGCCCCCCCTCCCAGCACCCTACCATCCCATGCCATGCCATGCCATCCCACTCCATCCCATCCCATCCCATCGCACAGTCCCTGGCTCCACTGCAGCACCAAACCCCAGAGCAGCAGCAGCAGCCACAGCAATCAACATTGCTAAATATCACCCTAAAAGAGCCCCAGGTGGGGAAATTCTTTCTCCACTCAGAAGGTTCCTCTGCTGCTGCACCTAAAGCCCCGCAGTTACCAAGATGCTTTCCCACACTCAGCCCCATCCTTGTGATTATGGGATAATGGCCCGGGGGGATTCCCAGAGCTGGGGAGAGGGACGAGGGCGAGCCCCATCTACCCCAGGGCTGTTGGGGAGCCCGGACCCAGAGCTGGACTGGGGAGCAGCATGGGGTGGGGTGGGCAGAAGGAGGACCTGCAAATCATCCGAAGGACTGAAAACTCAGTCTGCAAATGCCCTTCGCGGGCAGGCAGGAATCAGGACCAAAAGCCCCCAGGAACCAGCACGGCCACCCTCCATGGTCACCCACAAAGCTTTATTGAAGGCCATGGTGCTGTGCCTGGGCAGGGTGGGCTTGGGCAGGGCAGAGAGGGACATGTGCTGCTGCGGGATGGAGGAGAGGAGAGCGGGCAGTGTCTGCAGCAGGGCAGGGGCTGTCCGGGGCTGCGGTGGGGATGGAAGGGGGGCAGAGGTTCTAGGAGGTGCTGTCCCTCAGGCACAGTTCAGTATTGCATGTCCCCACCCAAAACCAGGGTCGGATGATCTCTGCATTGAAGGAGGCTGGTGGGAAAGTGAAGATCTCAACTCCGCTGTCGGCATTGATGAAAGTCACCAGCCCCTGCGTGCAGTCCAGACAGACCCAGAGTCTCCTGGGGATGGGGATGGGGGACAGGGAGGTGCGAGGAGAGGTGAGAGACTCAAACTGCCCTGACCTGTGCCCCACCCCCCAGACCCCTATTGCAGGGCTCAGCTCCAGATACCAATTCCTGTGCACAGAGTCCCTGGCCACCCCCACAGCCCAACATGAATTTCCTCCCACCCTGCCCTTCACCTCCACCTCCCAGCAGTGCCTCCCCTCCCTGAACCCCTCCTGGCCCAGCACACAGCACCAAGTGTCAAATCTCTCAGGGGTGTTGGGCAGTTTCTGCCATGCTGTTCCCCATTTTACACTTCTCCCATCCGCTGACAGGACAAGTTGGGAATGAGCCGAGTCTGGATCGAGGGTCACCACGTCTGCAGGGGACAGGAGGAGCCAGAGCATCAGGGGCAGAGCTGCGTCGTGGGCAGGGTTTGAGCACCCTGGGGCCAGGCTCTGCCCCGCGGGGCAGAACACGGGGCATCTCCTTCCTCCTAGAGATGCCCATGACGGGGCCGGCCCCAGCACGGCCACGGCCCAGCTGGGTCCCCTGGGAACAGGCAACGGTGGGGCTGCAGCCCCAGCAGGGAGGAGCAGCATGGGGAGGCAGTGGCTGGGTCTGGGCAGTGCACGGGCTCTCAGGGGGGTGGCAGAGGGCTCCTCTTGGCCCCAGGGATGCCACTCACAATGCCTTGGAAAGGCAAGAAAAGGGGCTGGAGAACAGGCTAGTGCCCTGCTCGGGGGTGTCTGAGTCACCAAACACACCCAGGCACGGCCAGTCCCGGGCACTGCCCAGCCCAGATGCCCCTTGCACACAAGCACAGGGAGGAGACCCACCCAGAATGGCACTAAAATACGGGATTACCTGGATTGTGGGGAAGCAGAAACTTTCTCCAGGCTAGAAGGAGAGACAAGAGCTGGTCACATCCCCCAGCCGGTCCCCAGCACCTCTGGGCAGGGGTGAGGGTCCAGGTGTGGGCTGGTGTCCGCCAGCTGCCCACCCTGGCAGGCACATCGCCTTGGGCTTTCCCAGAGCCAGGGGATGCAGGGATGGAGAGGACGGGCAAGGAGGGAAAGGGCTGAGCACAGAGTGCCCAGAACAGAACCCCACGCCATGATAGAGCTCATGGACACTCACCCAGTGCTGCATCTCTTTTCTCTGCAAAGCAAAACCAAAAGCAGTAAGTGATCAGAGGGGACAGCGTCTCATCCCATGGCTGCTCCCACAGGGCCAGGCAGAGTTCAGGCTGAACCCCAACTCCTTCTCTTTGGGGAGTGCGAAATCTCCCCAAATCAGGTGAAATGGCTCCCTGCCAGCCCATCCCCCCATCAGCCCACCCAGGCACTCTGGAGTTCAGCCGTAACTTCAGGAGCCATCCAAACCCACGTCCCTCCCAGGGGGGCTCCTTTGCCAGCAGGTTTTGCTGGGGGAAGGGGCCACAAGGACTCACCCAGCTCTCGGGACTGCAGCCCTGAAAAGCAAAGGCAGAGGAAGAGGGGGTCAGGACAGCAGCTGGCTTCATCCCTGGGAACATCTCAAGAGGGTCTCTTGCACCTTCCCACCAGCCAGAGATGGTCTGGCCGTGCTCCCTGTCCTCCCACACACACCCCACCATGGGTCCTTGTCCCCTTCCTTCCTTTGCCCAAAGAGCTTTTTGGTGAAGGCAAAACATTCTTCTGGCACCACTTACCTTTCCTTCTCCACAGATAAGCACCGAGGCCAAGGAGCACAGCTGAAAGCACGAGGAGCACCCCCACACCAACCATCCAGGGACGGGCATTGTGGAAAAAGGGAGCTGAGAAACAAAACCATCAGCAGGAAAAGGGATGGTTTTACAGTCCCGTGTTTGAGCAGCAGAAGAACAAAAAGACAAACGCCCCAAGGCTGTGAAGGTGCACAGCCCTCCCGTGCCCCCACACCCCACACCTTGCACGGGGAACCCCAGATCAA
This sequence comes from Grus americana, assembly GCF_028858705.1. Taxonomy (NCBI): domain Eukaryota; kingdom Metazoa; phylum Chordata; class Aves; order Gruiformes; family Gruidae; genus Grus; species Grus americana. Next base: position 820,788 of record NC_072883.1, on the reverse strand, counting down.
AGCTGCTCAAAGCAACGCAGCAAACCCCAGCCCTGCTGCCGGCACCACAGGGTCTGGCTGCCATCATTGCACCTGAGATGTGCAGGGACGTCTCCTGCTCCTGGTTGAGGCGGATGCTCCTGACCATGCAGGACCATTTCCCATCTCTGTTCCCATTGGTCACAATGATGATGCCTTCGACGTCAAAGAGGCCCCTCTCATCCGAGGAATGTCTCTGGGAGACCGAGGGGAGATGCTGCCCATCGGGATCTCTCCACAGCACCTCCGGTAGTGGGTACCAGCCGGCCGATCGACACACCACCCGGATGCCTCCGTCCTCATAAACCTCCAGGGAGAGCTGAGGGCCAGAGCCTGTGGCTGGGGAAGAGCCCGTGGTTGGGGTCAGTGTGGGATGGACTCAACTCAAAGGCCTCTGAATCCGATAGCAGACACATCACAGGTCCCACCAGGGCTACAGGTCCGGCCACCAAAACCACCCCAACTTGTGCGGGAACTGCAGAGCATTGATGCCAAACGACCCCAGATCTCCCACAAAACAGCCCGGCAGAGCAAGACCCAGCTGCCGAGCTTCAGCGCCTCAAGGCAGCGTCTGTAGTTACTCATCTTTGTTGAAGAAGCCCCAACGCTTCCAGACAACGTGCCAGGTCTCCTACGGCACAAAGGGCAAAGCCAAAGCAAAGATCCAGCTGCTCAGAGCCAGGAAGAGATCTCTTATCATCTTGAGATCTAACAGCATCAGTTCCCAGCCTTGGCTTGTCTGGCAGCCCCAGCTCTCAGCCCAAGGAGCTGCTCAGCACCTTATCCCCAGGGCCACGGACACCTACACCAGCCCCTGCAAACACCACACCCACCACAAACCTGACACCTCCACATCCACCGTAGCTTCTCCATAAGAGGCATCATCTGTCACAGTGCAGACATAATAACCATCATCAGAGGGTCTCAACCCAGAGATTCGCAAGTCCAAGCGTCCACGGGAGAGACCATCTCTGACCAACTCTGTCCTCCCAACATATTCTTCCATCTGCTCCCCATACAGGTCCTCTCCATTTCGGTAGTGGTGCACTGTTTCAGAGAATGAATGCCGGATCCACCTGATGTCCAAGCTCCGAGCCTCCACGCTGGGGGACAAATGACATGGCAGCACGACGTCCTGCCCCACGGTGACCTGGAGAGGGCGGTCTGGTCCCACCACTCTGAAGTCAGCTTGGTGATGGAGAAGGACACAGAGACACAGAGATTGCGCCTACGTTAATTTAGGGGTGTTGCATGGCAAGGGGTGAGCTTGGCGTGACCTTGGTGCACGCTCCATCCCACGGGCGTTGCTTTGCCCTCCCCATGGTCCAAAGACACTGGAGAAAGTGGCGGGAGAGTGGGAGGACTGGAAGGAGAAGGAGGTTTCCTGGGAGCGGGAACGTGCTCCAGAAAACGACCTCCACCCCAGCCAGCCCTGCTGCAAGCCAGAAACGCTTGAGGGGAGCGCTGCAGGACGGGACCGAAGGTGCCCCCAGGGCAAGGGACGTATTGCAGAAAGAGCCCAAGCGAAAGCCAAACCCATGTGGGGCCCAGCTCTGGGCTGGGCTCCCCCCACTCCATGGCACCTCCCCTGCCCCACAGCTGCCCCCCAGAGTGGGCAAAACCCCCCCCCAGCCCTGCAGGATCCCTACCTGATCCCAGCCGCAGGACGTGCAGAGTCACCAAATAGCTCAGGAGGAGCCACATCTGCGTCCGGAGCTGGAGAAGAGGGAGGGGAAGGGAGGGAGAGGGAGGGTGATGGGGGGTTACAGCTGGTGGAGAGGGGATGGGGAAGAAGGGCTGCACCTGCCCCCAAAGAGGCTCCGGAAATCCCACCAAACCACCTGCACCAGCACCCCCATGGCAGAACAAACCGTTGCTGCAGGGCAGGACGGGACCGCACACGACTCCCCGGTGCAGCCCCCTGCTCTGCCCCACTCCCCCTCACCAGCATTTGTTCCAAATCCCTGACAAGACTCGAAAGGAAAGGAAATATTCTAAATCCCCTGCAGAAAGAAAAGTCGCTCACCAGATGGTCATGAGTTACAGGAGGCACCAGGCTTCTCAATTTTAGCTGCAGAATTCCTGGCTGTGGGGCGACTTCTGGCTCCACCCTGCACAACATGAGCTGAAGTTCCGCATCTGTGCCCAAGTCATCAGTCAAAAAATAAACATCGAAAGAGGAACCAAGCAGAACAGGCAGAAGAAGTCTGTTCGTTGGGAGTGATGGTGCAAAACTTAGAGCTTCGTTGTGCTGTTGGGCCATCCAGGAGGAGCCCAGCAGTGTCCCTGCAGCCCGACAACAGCCAGGAGCTTGTGGGGAGTGGGGGAGAAGTGGACAAGATGGGGCGTGGGGGGGGTTTGAAGTGTCGGGACATGCCAGCTGTGCCCTGTCGCTGTGCCCTGTCCCTTTGCCCTGTCCCCTCAGGGACCTCAGATCCCAGGGCAGGACGTGTCCCCCGCTGTCCCCACCCTCCCATCCCCATGCAGGGGCAGCCCATCCCCAAGAGCAGGGGTGCAGGGGGGTGCGAGGGGCTGGACCCAGAGCAGGGCATGGGGGCGCCAGGGGGCCATTCCCAGAGCTGGGGAGGGGGAGCAGGATGAGCCCCTTCTACCCCAGGGCTGTTGGGGAGCCCGGACCCAGCTGTGGTGGAATCTGGGAGGGGCAGAAGGGGATGGGGGTGCAGAAGGAGAAACCATAACCCCCCCAAGGGATGGTGTAGCAGTGGGGGTCCTGTTCCTGGCTCTGGGCATCCTGCGCCCCTTACCTGCGTGGCAGTGGCGGCATCACCGGGAGCGGCTCTGAGCATCGGTACCGGCTCGGAGCAGCCGGGCTGCCTGGGCTCTGCTTTGTCCTTGGTTCCCGCAGCCCCAGCCCCTTCTCGTGTGTCCCCCACCCCTTCCCGTGCCCTGCCGGGCTCAGACACCCCTAGGCCCTGCTCCCAGCACCCTCCCATCCCATCCCATCCCATCCCATCCCATCCCATCCCATCCGACGTGGTTCAGCCCCATCCCAGCTGAGCACGACGCGCTGCTCGCTCACCCCTCCCCGGCGGGATGGGGAGGAGAATGGAAAAACAGAGGCAAAGCCTCGAGGGTTGGGATAAGGACGGGTTACTGGGACGGCGAGGGAGAGGGAAACAATCAACTGATAACAAATAATCACTGTGGGTGAGAACAGAAAGCAATTCACCGATCCCACGACCGACTGGACCCTCAGCCCGTCCCGGAGCCACGCCAAACCCGCCCCTCCCCGACTAGCCCCCTTTTGTGGGGAGCATGACGTCACATGGGATGCAATAGCCCCCTGGCCAGCTTGGCTCACCTGTCCTGGCTCCTTGTGAAAATTAACTCTACCCTAGCCAGAACCGGGACGTTAGCCACCCCTTCTTCTATACCATCTACGGCACGCCTAGATTATTCACAGAGATCGTTCCCTTACTCTACGGGCCATCGCCCTAAAATGTCCGTCGAGTTCATTTAGTCCATGGCGTTGGGTTCCATCTGTCATTACAGCCACCCCTGTAGCCCCCCCACTACCAAAACCTTGCCACGCAAACCCAATACATCGCACCCCTCGCCTCTGTCCATCACGTATTTAGGTGTTAGCATTACAATACACGCTCACTACAGAAACTTCACACACTAAATCACAGCAACAAGAAAAAAGACAAAAGAATTCCTCTCACCAAAATCAAAATAACATCATCACAACTCCAAACAAGAGGGGACAATTTCCACACGCAGTCCTCCCCTCGTCCCTTCACCACTATTTCACTCTCTAGCTACGTTCAGTCCATGTTTTGCCCGTTACCTCTTCCAATTACTCTCCTTGTCTCGATTTTGTCGTGCCCCACGTTGGGCGCCAAAAAAAGACTGTGGTGGGCTGACCCTGTCTGCAGGCCAGGTGCCCCCCAGAGCTGCTCCATCACCCCCCCTCCTGTACTAGACAGGGGAGAAAAGGTATAATGAAACGCTGGTGGGTCGAGAGAAGGACAGGGAGAGATCACTCACTGATTATCGTCATGGGCAAACCAGACTGACCTTAGAGAGGAAGTTCATCTAATTGCTTGCCAGGCAAAAGAGAGTAGGGGAATGAGAACGAAACCCAAATCTTAAACCACCTCCCCCCACCCCTCCCATCTTCCCGGGCTCAACTTCACTCCCAATTCCACCTACTCCCCACCAGCGGCACAGGGGGACGGGGAATGGGGGTTACGGTCGGTTCATGACACGGTGTTTCTGCCGCCTCTTCATCCTCAGGGGGAGGACTCCTCTCATCGTTCCCCTGCTGCAGCATGGAGTCCCTCTCATGGGGTGCAGACCTTCAGGAGCAAACTGCTCCAGCGTGGGTCCCCCATGGGGTCACAAGTCCTGCCAGCAAACCTGCTCTGGCGTGGGCTCCTCTCTCCATGGGGCCACAGGTCCTGCCAGGAGCTTGCTCCAGCGTGGGCTTCCCACGGGGTCACAGCCTCCTTCAGATGCCACCACCTGCTCTGGCGTGGGGTTCTCCATGGGCAGCAGGTGGAACCTCTACACCCCCTCATCCTTCCTCCATGGGCTGCAGGGGGACAGCCTGCTTCACCATGGCCTTCACCAGGGGCTGCAGGGGGATCTCTGCTCCAGTGCCTGGAGCTCCTCCTGCCCCTCCTTCTGCACCGACCTGGGTGTCTGCAGAGTTTCTTACATCTTCTCACTCCTCTGTCCTGCTGCAAAAGCTCTCTGTAACTTGTTTCTTACCTTCTTAACTATGTCATCACAGAGGCACTGATTGGCTTGGCCTTGGCCAGCGGCGGGTCCATCTTGGAGCCACCTTGCAATGGCTCTATCAGACACAGGGGAAGCTTCTAGCAGCTTCTTGCATAAGCCGCCCCTGTAGCCCCCCACTACCAAAACCTTGCCACGCAAACCCAATACACCATCCCATCAATCCCACTCATCCCACCTGTGGTGGGTTGAGCCTGGCTGGGGACCAGGTGCCCACCAGAGCCGCTCTCTCACTCCCCTCATTCACTAAACAGGGGAGAAAAGGCATAACGAAATGCTTGCAGGTCGAGATAAGGACAGGGAGAGATCACTCACTAATTGTTGTCACGAGCAAAACAGACCAAACTTAGAGAGGGAATTCATCTAATTTATTACTAGGCAAAACAGAGTAGAGGAATGAGAAAATAAAATCAACTCTTAAAACACTTCCCCCCACCCCTCCCATCTTCCCGGGCTCAACTTCACTCCCGGCTTCAACCTTCCCCCCCTCAGCAGCACAGGGGGACGGGGAATGGGGGTTACGGTCAGTTCATCTCACGGTGTTTCTGCCGCTTCTTCATCCTCAGGGGGAGGACTCCTCTCATCGTTCCCCTGCTCCAGCATGGAGTCCCTCTCACGGGGTGCAGACCTTCAGGAGCAAACTGCTCCAGCGTGGGGTCCCCCACGGGGTCACAAGTCCTGCCAGCAAACCTGCCCTGGCGTGGGCTCCCCTCTTCACGGGTCCACCGGTCCGGCCTGGAACTTGCTCCAGCGTGGGCTTCCCACGGGCCACAGCCTCCTTCAGGTGCCTCCACCTGCTTCGGCGTGGGGTCCTCCACGGGCTGCAGGTGGAATCTCTACACCCCCTCATCCTTCCTCCATGGGCTGCAGGGGGACAGCCTGCCTCACCATGGCCTTCACCACGGGCTGCAGGGGGATCTCTGCTCCGGCGCCTGGAGCTCCTCCTCCCCCTCCTTCTGCACTGACCTGGGTGTCTGCAGAGTTTCTTACATCTTCTCACTCCTCTCTCCGGCTGCAAAAGCTCTCTCTCTCTGTTTTTCTACTTCTTAAATATGTTATCACAGAGGCGCTGATTGGCTTGGCCTTGGCCAGCGGTGGGCCCGTCTTGGAGCCGGCTGGCATTGGCTCTGTCAGACACAGGGGGAGCTTCTAGCAGCTTCTCACAGAAGCCACCCCTGTAGCCCCCCCGCTACCAAAACCTTGCCACGCAATCCCAACACACCCACAAAGCTTTATTGAAGGCCATGGTGCTGTGCCTGGGCAGGGTGGGCTTGGGCAGGGCAGAGAGGGACATGTGCTGCTGCGGGATGGAGGAGAGGAGAGCGGGCAGTGTCTGCAGCAGGGCAGGGGCTGTCCGGGGCTGCGGTGGGGATGGAAGGGGGGCAGAGGGTCTAGGAGGTTCTGCCCCTCAGGCACAGCTTGTTATTCCATGTCTCCACCCAAAACCAGGGTCGGATGATCTCTGCATTGAAGGAGGCTGGTGGGAAAGTGAAGATCTCGACCCCGCTGTCGGCATCGATGAAAGTCACCAGCCCCTGCGTGCAGTCCAGACAGACCCAGAGTCTCCTGGGGATGGGGATCGGGGACAGGGAGGTGCGAGGAGAGGTGACAGACACAAACTGCCCTTCCCAGTGCCCCACCCCCCAGACCCCTATTGCAGGGCTCAGCTCCAGATACCCCTTCCTGTGCACAGAGTCCCTGGCCACCCCCACAGCCCACCAGGAATCACCTCCCACCTCCCCCTTCACCTCCACCTCCCAGCAGTGCCTCCCCTCCCTGAACCCCTCCTGGCCCAGCACGCAGCACCAATACGTAAATCTCTCAGGGGTGTCGGGCAGGTCCTGCCGTGCTCTTCCCCATCTCACACTTCTCCCATCCGCTGACAGGACAAGTCGGGAATGAGCCGAGTTTGGATCGAGGGTCACCACGTCTGCAGGGGACAGGAGGAGCCAGAGCATCAGGGGCAGAGCTGCGTCGTGGGCAGGGTTTGAGCACCCTGGGGCCAGGCTCTGCCCCGCGGGGCAGCACACGGGGCATCTCCTTCCTCCTAGAGATGCCCATGACGGGGCCGGCCCCAGCACGGCCACGGCCCAGCTGGGTCCCCTGGGAACAGGCAACGGTGGGGCTGCAGCCCCAGCAGGGAGGAGCAGCCTGGGGAGGCAGTGGCTGGGTCTGGGCAGTGCACGGGCTCTCAGGGGGGTGGCAGAGGGCTCCTCTTGGCCCCAGGGATGCCACTCACAATGCATTGGAAAGGCAAGAAAGGGGCTGGAGAACAGGCTAGTGCCCTGCTCGGGGGTGTCTGAGTCACCAAACACACCCAGGCACGGCCAGTCCCGGGCACTGCCCAGCCCAGATGCCCCTTGCACACAAGCACAGGGAGGAGACCCACCCAGAAGGGCACTAAAATACGGGATTACCTGGATTGTGGGGAAGCAGAAACTTTCTCCAGGCTAGAAGGAGAGACAAGAGCTGGTCACATCCCCCAGCCGGTCCCCAGCACCTCTGGGCAGGGGTGAGGGTCCAGGTGTGGGCTGGTGTCCCCGAGCTGCCCACCCTGCCAGGCACATCGCCTTGGGCTTTCCCAGAGCTGGGGGATGCAGGGATGGAGAGGACGGGCAAGGAGGGAAAGGGCTGAGCACAAAGTGCCCAGAACAGAACCCCACGCCATGATAGAGCTCATGGACACTCACCCAGTGCTGCATCTCTTTTCTCTGCAAAGCAAAACCAAAAGCAGTAAGTGATCAGAGGGGACAGCGTCTCATCCCATGGCTGCTCCCACAGGGCCAGGCAGAGTTCAGGCTGAACCCCAACTCCTTCTCTTTGGGGAGTGCGAAATCTCCCCAAATCAGGTGAAATGGCTCCCTGCCAGCCCATCCCCCCATCAGCCCACCCAGGCACTCTGGAGTTCAGCCGTAACTTCAGGAGCCATCCAAACCCACGTCCCTCCCAGGGGGGCTCCTTTGCCTGGAGGTTTTGCTGGGGGAAGGGGCCACAAGGACTCACCCAGCTCTCGGGACTGCACCACTGAAAAGCAAAGGCAGAGGAAGAGGGGGTCAGGACAGCAGCTGGCTTCATCCCTGGGAACATCTCAAGAGGGTCTCTTGCACCTTCCCACCAGACTGAGATGGTCTGGCCGTGCTCCCTGTCCTCCCACACACACCCCACCATGGGTCCTTGTCCCCTTCCTTCCTTTGCCCAAAGAGCTTTTTGGTGAAGGCAAAACATTCTTCTGACACCACTTACCTTTCCTTCTCCACAGATAAGCACCGAGGCCAAGGAGCACAGCTGAAAGCACGAGGAGCACCCCCACACCAACCATCCAGGGACGGGCATTGTGGAAAAAGGGAGCTGAGAAACAAAACCATCAGCAGGAAAAGGGATGGTTTTACAGTCCCGTGTTTGAGCAGCAGAAGAACAAAAAGACAAACGCCCCAAGGCTGTGAAGGTGCACAGCCCTCCCGTGCCCCCACACCCCACACCTTGCACCGCGAACCCCAGATCAAAGCTGCTCAAAGCAACGCAGCAAACCCCAGCCCTGCTGCCGGCACCACAGGGTCTGGCTGCCATCATTGCACCTGAGATGTGCAGGGACGTCTCCTGCTCCTGGTTGAGGCGGATGCTTCTGACCACGCAGGACCATTTCCCATCTCTGTTCCCATTGGTCACAATGATGATGCCTTCGACGTCAAAGAGGCCCCTCTCATCCGAGGAATGTCTCTGGGAGACCGAGGGGAGATGCTGCCCATCGGGATCTCTCCACAGCACCTCCGGTAGTGGGTACCAGCCGGCCGATCGACACACCACCCGGATGCCTCCGTCCTCGTAAGCCTCCAGGGAGAGCTGAGGGACAGAGCCTGTGGCTGGGGAAGAGCCCGTGGTTGGGGTCAGTGTGGGATGGACTCAACTCAAAGGCCTCTGAATCCGATAGCAGACACATCATGGGTCCCACCAGGGCTACAGGACCGGCCACCAAAACCACCCCAACTTGTGCGGGAACTGCAGAGCATTGATGCCAAACGACCCCACATCTCCCACAAAACAGCCCGGCAGAGCAAGACCCAGCTGCCGAGATTCAGCGCCTCAAGGCAGCGTCTGTAGTTACTCGTCTTTGTTGAAGAAGCCCCAATGCTTCCAGACAACGTGCCAGGTCTCCTACGGCACAAAGGGCAAAGCCAAAGCAAAGATCCAGCTGCTCAGAGCCAGGAAGAGATCTCTTCCCAACTCCACACCTAACAGCGTCAGGTCCCAGCCTTGGCTTGGCTGGCAGCCCCGGCTCTGAGCACAAGGAGCTGCTCAGCACCTCGTCCCCAGGGCCTTCACACCATCACCAGGACACCCTTCACAGACACCACGCACACCCAGCAAAGCCACCACATCCATGTGGCTCTGCCCCAAAACCACCTCCAGCACCACCTGCGTGCTCCCTCCTGGGCAGGCACTGCAGGCAACAGCCCCCTCGCACCCCACCTCTTTCAACGGCTCCTGTCCTTCGGCACCTCATCCACACACCTGAGGATGGGACAGAGCTCTGGGAGGGACACACAAACCCACGGACACCCGCACCAGCCCCTGCAAACACCGCACCCACCACAAACCTGCCACCTCCAGATCCACCGTAGCTTCTCCATAAGAGGCACCATCTGTCACAGTGCAGACGTACTGACCATCGTCAGAGGGTCTCAACGCAGAGATTCGCAAGTCCAGGCGTCCACGGGAGAGACCATCTCTGACCAACTCTGTCCTCCCAACATATTCCTCCATCTGATCCCTGTACAGGTCCTCTCCATTTCGGTAGTGGTGCACCGTTTCAGAGAATGGATGCCGGATCCACCTGATGTCCAAGCTCCGAGCCTCCACGCTGGGGGACAAGTGACATGGCAGCACGACGTCCTGCCCCACAGTCGCCTGGACAGTGTGGTCTGGTCCCACCACTCTGAAGTCAGCTTGGTGATGGAGAAGGACACAGAGACACAGAGATTGTGCCTACGTTAATTTAGGGGTGTTGTATGGCAAGGGGCGAGCTTGGCGTGACCTTGGTGCACGCTCCATCCCACGGGCGTTACTTTGCCCTCCCCATGGTCCAAAGACCCTGGAGAAAGTGGCGAGGGAGTGGGAGGACTGGAAGGAGAAGGAGGTTTCCTGGGAGGGGGAACGTGCTCCAGAAAACGACCTCCACCCCAGCCAGCCCTGCTGCAAGCCAGAAACGTTTGAGGGGAGCGCTGCAGGATGGGACCAAAGGTGCCCCCAGGGCAAGGGACACATTGCAGAAAGAGCCCAAGGGAAAGCAAAACCCATGCGGGGCCCAGCTCTGGGCTGGGCTCCCCCCACTCCATGGCAGCTCCCCTGCCCCACAGCTGCCACCTGGAGTGGGCAAAAGCCCCCCCCAGCCCTGCAGGATCCCTACCTGATCCCAGCCGCAGGACGTGCAGAGTCACCAAATAACTCAGGAGGCCCCCGGGGCTCGCAGGGAGCCACATGTGCGTCCGGAGCTGGAGAAGAGGGAGGGGAAGGGAGGCAGAGGGAGGGCGATGGGGGGTTACAGCTGCTGGAGAGGGGATGGGGAAGAAGGGCTGCATGTGCCCCCAAAGAGGCTCCAGCAATCCCACCAACCCTCCTGCACCAGCACCCCCATTGCTCCAGTGCAGGACAGGACCGCATACGGCTCCCCGGTGCAGCCCCCTGCTCTGCCCCGCTCCCCCTCACCAGCATTTATTGCAAATCCCTGACAAGACTCTAAAGGAAAGGAAATATTCTAAATCCCCTGCAGAAAGACAAGTCACTCACCAGACGGGCACGAGTTACAGGAGTCACCAGGCTGCTCAGTTTCCGTTTCCGAATTCCTGCCTGTGGGGTGATGTCCCAGGTTTGCATGGCATGGTTTTTGTTAGCGGGGGGCTACCTGGGTGGCTTCTGCAAGAAGGTCCTAGAAGCTTCCCCTGTGTCTGAGAGAGCCGATGGCAGTTGGCTCCAAGACGGACCCACTGCTGTGCAAGGCCAAGCCCATCAGCGATGGGTGGTGGTGGTGGTAGCGCCTCTGGGACAACAGAGATAAGAAGGAGAGGAAAAAAAAAAGGAGCAAGAGCTGTTGCAATGAGATTAAGATGTGAGAAACTCTGCAGACACCCAGGTCAGTGCAGAAGGAGGGGCAGGAGGTTCTCCAGGCGCCGGAGCAGAGATCCCCCTGCAGCCCGTGGTGAAGACCATGGTGAAGCAGGCTGTCCCCCTGCAGCCCATGGCGGAAGGATGAGGGGGTGTAGAAATTCCACCTGCAGCCCATGGAGGACCCCATGCCAGAGCAGGTGGTGGCACCTGGAGGAGGCTGTGAGCTCTTGGGAAACCCTCAGTGGAGCAAGTTCCTGGCAGGACCTTTGGTCCCATGCAGAGAGGAGCCCACGCCAGAGCAGGTTTGCTGGCAGGACTTGTGCCCCCGTGGGGGACCCCACGCTGGAGCAGTTTGCTCCTGAAGGTCTGCACCCCATGGGAGAGACCATGCTGGAGCAGGTGAAGAACGGCAGCCCATGGGAAGGACTCACTTTGGAGAAGTTGGTGGAGGACTGTCTCCCATGGGAGGGACCCCACGCTGGAGCAGAGGCAGAGTGTGAGGAGTCTTCCTCTGAGGAGGAAGGAGCAGCAGACAAGGTGTGATGAACTGACCACAGCCCCCATTCCCCATCCCCCTGTGGTGCTGGGCTGGAGTAGGTAGAAATCGGGAGTGAAGTTGAGTCCAGGAAGATGGGAGGGGTGAGGGGAGGCGTTTTAAGATTTGGTTTTAGTTCTCATTGCTCTACTCTCTTTTGCTCGGTAATAAATTAGATGAATTATTTCCTCTACGATGAGTCTGTCATCTGCCCATGATGGTAACTGCTGAGTCATCTGTTCCTGTCCTTATCTCGCCCCACCAGCCTTTCCTTATGCTTTTCTCCCCTGTCTAGTTAAGAAGGAGGGGGAGTGATGGAGTCACAAAATAAACCTCCAAGCACAAAACAAAAAGGGAAACCAACAGCCTCCCCACTCCCACCTGGATGGGAGCTGCTGAAGGTGGCTTTTCCCGGAGCTGCACCTCTCCCGGCAGCCTGTGCTGGGGAACAGCACCAGGCCAGGTTTGGCACCCAGAAATACCTGTTTCCTTTCCCAAAAAGGGCTGATTGTCTTGTGCATGAGCACTGTCGCTGAAGTAATGAGCAAACCCCCAACCAGACCCCAGTGAATTGTCCACCTGAGCCAGTTGCACTGGGTCCATCTCTTGGGGTTCTTTGGTGTTTCAGGACATTGGTGTGTTCCGGAGGAAAAGGCAGGAGCCCCTCAGTCCTCGGAAAGGAAAAAGGAGAAAAAGAAAGGCACAAGAAGGCTGTTTGTTGGGGGTGATGGTGCAAAGCTTCGAGCTTTGACAGGACAAGTTGGGAATGAGCCGAGTTTGGCTGATTTGGGATTGCAAAATGTAAACGTCGAGGCCCTGCTCCCAGGCCAAAGGTGCCAGCCCCAAAAGGGATGCCTGCCCTCAAACCTCCCACACCGGCCCTCGCACAGCCCCACTCGCATTGGGGCTGCGGGCTCGCCTAGCCGCGCAAGGCCTCAACATAGAGTCTCACGTCACTCTCGGCAAAAATTTACCTCCACGCTCCAAACTGGAAACGTCGAGGCCCTGCTCCCAGGCCAAAGGTGCCAGCCCCAAAAGGGATGCCTGCCCTCAAACCTCCCACACCGGCCCTCGCACAGCCCCACTCGCATTGGGGCTGCGGGCTCGCCTAGCCGCGCAAGGCCTCAACATAGAGTCTCACGTCACTCTCGGCAAAAATTTACCTCCACGCTCCAAAATTTTTAACGTCGAGGCCCTGCTCCCAGGCCAAAGGTGCCAGCCCCAAAAGGGATGCCTGGCCTCAAACCTCCCACACCGGCCCTCGCACAGCCCCACTCGCATTGGGGCTGCGGGCTCGCCTAGCCGCGCAAGGCCTCAACATAGAGTCTCACGTCACTCTCGGCAAAAATTTACCTCCACGCTCCAAACTGGAAACGTCGAGCCCCTGCTCCCAGGCCAAAGGTGCCAGCCCCAAAAGGGATGCCTGGCCTCAAACCTCCCACACCGGCCCTCGCACAGCCCCACTCGCACTGGGGCTGCGGGCTCGCCTAGCCGCACAAGGCCTCAACATAGAGTCTCACGTCACTCTCGGCAACAATTTACCTCCACGCTCCAAAATTTTTAACGTCAAGGCCCTGCTCCCAGGCCAAAGGTACCAGCCCCAAAAGGGATGCCTGGCCTCAAACCTCCCACACCGGCCCTCGCACAGCCCCACTCGCATTGGGGCTGCGGGCTCGCCTAGCTGCGCAAGGCCTCAACATAGAGTCTCACGTCACTCTCGGCAAAAATTTACCTCCACGCTCCAAACTGGAAACGTCGAGGCCCTGCTCCCAGGCCAAAGGTGCCAGCCCCAAAAGGGATGCCTGCCCTCAAACCTCCCACACCGGCCCTCGCACAGCCCCACTCGCATTGGGGCTGCGGGCTCGCCTAGCCGCGCAAGGCCTCAACATAGAGTCTCACGTCACTCTCGGCAAAAATTTACCTCCACGCTCCAAACTGGAAACGTCGAGCCCCTGCTCCCAGGCCAAAGGTGCCAGCCCCAAAAGGGATGCCTGCCCTCAAACCTGCCACACCGGCCCTCGCACAGCCCCACTCGCACTGGGGCTGCGGGCTCGCCTAGCCGCGCAAGGCCTCAACATAGAGTCTCACGTCACTCTCGGCAACAATTTACCTCCACGCTCCAAAATTTTTAACGTCGAGGCCCTGCTCCCAGGCCAAAGGTACCAGCCCCAAAAGGGATGCCTGGCCTCAAACCTCCCACACCGGCCCTCGCACAGCCCCACTCGCATTGGGGCTGCGGGCTCGCCTAGCCGCGCAAGGCCTCAACATAGAGTCTCACGTCACTCTCGGCAACAATTTACCTCCACGCTCCAAAATTTTTAACGTCGAGGCCCTGCTCCCAGGCCAAAGGTGCCAGCCCCAAAAGGGATGCCTGGCCTCAAACCTCCCACACCGGCCCTCGCACAGCCCCACTCGCACTGGGGCTGTGGGCTCGCCTAGCCACGCAAGGCCTCAACATAGAGTCTCACGTCACTCTCGGCAACAATTTACCTCCACGCTCCAAAATTTTTAACGTCGAGGCCCTGCTCCCAGGCCAAAGGTGCCAGCCCCAAAAGGGATGCCTGGCCTCAAACCTCCCACACCGGCCCTCGCACAGCCCCACTCGCATTGGGGCTGCGGGCTCGCCTAGCCGCGCAAGGCCTCAACATAGAGTCTCACGTCACTCTCGGCAACAATTTACCTCCACGCTCCAAACTGGAAACGTCGAGGCCCTGCTCCCAGGCCAAAGGTGCCAGCCCCAAAAGGGATGCCTGCCCTCAAACCTCCCACACCGGCCCTCGCACAGCCCCACTCGCACTGGGGCTGCGGGCTCGCCTAGCCGCGCAAGGCCTCAACATAGAGTCTCACGTCACTCTCGGCAAAAATTTACCTCCACGCTCCAAAATTTTTAACGTCGAGGCCCTGCTCCCAGGCCAAAGGTGCCAGCCCCAAAAGGGATGCCTGGCCTCAAACCTCCCACACCGGCCCTCGCACAGCCCCACTCGCATTGGGGCTGCGGGCTCGCCTAGCCGCGCAAGGCCTCAACATAGAGTCTCACGTCACTCTCGGCAAAAATTTACCTCCACGCTCCAAACTGGAAACGTCGAGGCCCTGCTCCCAGGCCAAAGGTGCCAGCCCCAAAAGGGATGCCTGCCCTCAAACCTCCCACACCGGCCCTCGCACAGCCCCACTCGCATTGGGGCTGCGGGCTCGCCTAGCCGCGCAAGGCCTCAACATAGAGTCTCGCGTCACTCTCGGCAAAAATTTACCTCCACGCTCCAAAATTTTTAACGTCGAGGCCCTGCTCCCAGGCCAAAGGTGCCAGCCCCAAAAGGGATGCCTGGCCTCAAACCTCCCACACCGGCCCTCGCACAGCCCCACTCGCATTGGGGCTGCGGGCTCGCCTAGCCGCGCAAGGCCTCAACATAGAGTCTCACGTCACTCTCGGCAAAAATTTACCTCCACGCTCCAAAATTTTTAACGTCGAGGCCCTGCTCCTAGGCCAAAGGTGCCAGCCCCAAAAGGGATGCCTGGCCTCAAACCTCCCACACCGGCCCTCGCACAGCCCCACTCGCATTGGGGCTGCGGGCTCGCCTAGCCGCGCAAGGCCTCAACATAGAGTCTCACGTCACTCTCGGCAAAAATTTACCTCCACGCTCCAAACTGGAAACGTCGAGGCCCTGCTCCCAGGCCAAAGGTGCCAGCCCCAAAAGGGATGCCTGCCCTCAAACCTCCCACACCGGCCCTCGCACAGCCCCACTCGCATTGGGGCTGCGGGCTCGCCTAGCCGCGCAAGGCCTCAACATAGAGTCTCACGTCACTCTCGGCAAAAATTTACCTCCACGCTCCAAACTGGAAACGTCGAGCCCCTGCTCCCAGGCCAAAGGTGCCAGCCCCAAAAGGGATGCCTGCCCTCAAACCTCCCACACCGGCCCTCGCACAGCCCCACTCGCAATGGGGCTGCGGGCTCGCCTAGCCGCGCAAGGCCTCAACATAGAGTCTCACGTCACTCTCGGCAACAATTTACCTCCACGCTCCAAAATTTTTAACGTCGAGGCCCTGCTCCCAGGCCAAAGGTGCCAGCCCCAAAAGGGATGCCTGGCCTCAAACCTCCCACACCGGCCCTCGCACAGCCCCACTCGCATTGGGGCTGCGGGCTCGCCTAGCCGCGCAAGGCCTCAACATAGAGTCTCACGTCACTCTCGGCAACAATTTACCTCCACGCTCCAAACTGGAAACGTCGAGCCCCTGCTCCCAGGCCAAAGGTGCCAGCCCCAAAAGGGATGCCTGGCCTCAAACCTCCCACACCGGCCCTCGCACAGCCCCACTCGCATTGGGGCTGCGGGCTCGCCTAGCCGCGCAAGGCCTCAACATAGAGTCTCACGTCACTCTCGGCAACAATTTACCTCCACGCTCCAAACTGGAAACGTCGAGCCCCTGCTCCCAGGCCAAAGGTGCCAGCCCCAAAAGGGATGCCTGGCCTCAAACCTCCCACACCGGCCCTCGCACAGCCCCACTCGCACTGGGGCTGTGGGCTCGCCTAGCCACGCAAGGCCTCAACATAGAGTCTCACGTCACTCTCGGCAACAATTTACCTCCACGCTCCAAAATTTTTAACGTCGAGGCCCTGCTCCCAGGCCAAAGGTGCCAGCCCCAAAAGGGATGCCTGGCCTCAAACCTCCCACACCGGCCCTCGCACAGCCCCACTCGCATTGGGGCTGCGGGCTCGCCTAGCCGCGCAAGGCCTCAACATAGAGTCTCACGTCACTCTCGGCAAAAATTTACCTCCACGCTCCAAACTGGAAACGTCGAGGCCCTGCTCCCAGGCCAAAGGTGCCAGCCCCAAAAGGGATGCCTGCCCTCAAACCTCCCACACCGGCCCTCGCACAGCCCCACTCGCATTGGGGCTGCGGGCTCGCCTAGCCGCGCAAGGCCTCAACATAGAGTCTCGCGTCACTCTCGGCAAAAATTTACCTCCACGCTCCAAACTGGAAACGTCGAGGCCCTGCTCCCAGGCCAAAGGTGCCAGCCCCAAAAGGGATGCCTGGCCTCAAACCTCCCACACCGGCCCTCGCACAGCCCCACTCGCATTGGGGCTGCGGGCTCGCCTAGCCGCACAAGGCCTCAACATAGAGTCTCACGTCACTCTCGGCAAAAATTTACCTCCACGCTCCAAAATTTTTAACGTCGAGGCCCTGCTCCCAGGCCAAAGGTGCCAGCCCCAAAAGGGATGCCTGGCCTCAAACCTCCCACACCGGCCCTCGCACAGCCCCACTCGCACTGGGGCTGCGGGCTCGCCTAGCCGCGCAAGGCCTCAACATAGAGTCTCACGTCACTCTCGGCAAAAATTTACCTCCACGCTCCAAACTGGAAACGTCGAGGCCCTGCTCCCAGGCCAAAGGTGCCAGCCCCAAAAGGGATGCCTGGCCTCAAACCTCCCACACCGGCCCTCGCACAGCCCCACTCGCATTGGGGCTGCGGGCTCGCCTAGCCGCGCAAGGCCTCAACATAGAGTCTCACGTCACTCTCGGCAACAATTTACCTCCACGCTCCAAACTGGAAACGTCGAGGCCCTGCTCCCAGGCCAAAGGTGCCAGCCCCAAAACGCATGCCTGGCCTCAAACCTCCCACACCGGCCCTCGCACAGCCCCACTCGCATTGGGGCTGCGGGCTCGCCTAGCCGCGCAAGGCCTCAACATAGAGTCTCACGTCACTCTCGGCAAAAATTTACCTCCACGCTCCAAACTGGAAACGTCGAGGCCCTGCTCCCAGGCCAAAGGTGCCAGCCCCAAAAGGGATGCCTGGCCTCAAACCTCCCACACCGGCCCTCGCACAGCCCCACTCGCAATGGGGCTGCGGGCTCGCCTAGCCGCGCAAGGCCTCAACATAGAGTCTCACGTCACTCTCGGCAAAAATTTACCTCCACGCTCCAAACTGGAACCGTCGAGGCCCTGCTCCCAGGCCAAAGGTGCCAGCCCCAAAAGGGATGCCTGGCCTCAAACCTCCCACACCGGCCCTCGCACAGCCCCACTCGCATTGGGGCTGCGGGCTCGCCTAGCCGCGCAAGGCCTCAACATAGAGTCTCACGTCACTCTCGGCAAAAATTTACCTCCACGCTCCAAACTGGAAACGTCGAGCCCCTGCTCCCAGGCCAAAGGTGCCAGCCCCAAAACGCATGCCTGGCCTCAAACCTCCCACACCGGCCCTCGCACAGCCCCACTCGCATTGGGGCTGCGGGCTCGCCTAGCCGTGCAAGGCCTCAACATAGAGTCTCACGTCACTCTCGGCAAAAATTTACCTCCACGCTCCAAAATTTTTAACGTCGAGGCCCTGCTCCCAGGCCAAAGGTGCCAGCCCCAAAAGGGATGCCTGGCCTCAAACCTCCCACACCGGCCCTCGCACAGCCCAAATCGCAATGGGGCTGCGGGCTCGCCTAGCCGCGCAAGGCCTCAACATAGAGTCTCACGTCACTCTCGGCAAAAATTTACCTCCACGCTCCAAACTGGAACCGTCGAGGCCCTGCTCCCAGGCCAAAGGTGCCAGCCCCAAAAGGGATGCCTGGCCTCAAACCTCCCACACCGGCCCTCGCACAGCCCCACTCGCATTGGGGCTGCGGGCTCGCCTAGCCGCGCAAGGCCTCAACATAGAGTCTCACGTCACTCTCGGCAAAAATTTACCTCCACGCTCCAAAATTTTTAACGTCGAGGCCCTGCTCCCAGGCCAAAGGTGCCAGCCCCAAAAGGGATGCCTGCCCTCAAACCTCCCACACCGGCCCTCGCACAGCCCCACTCGCATTGGGGCTGCGGGCTCGCCCAGCCGCGCAAGGCCTCAACATAGAGTCTCACGTCACTCTCGGCAAAAATTTACCTCCACGCTCCAAAATTTTTAACGTCGAGGCCCTGCTCCCAGGCCAAAGGTGCCAGCCCCAAAAGGGATGCCTGGCCTCAAACCTCCCACACCGGCCCTCGCACAGCCCCACTCGCATTGGGGCTGCGGGCTCGCCTAGCCGCACAAGGCCTCAACATAGAGTCTCACGTCACTCTCGGCAAAAATTTACCTCCACGCTCCAAACTGGAAATGTCGAGCCCCTGCTCCCAGGCCAAAGGTGCCAGCCCCAAAAGGGATGCCTGGCCTCAAACCTCCCACACCGGCCCTCGCACAGCCCCACTCGCACTGGGGCTGCGGGCTCGCCTAGCCGCACAAGGCCTCAACATAGAGTCTCACGTCACTCTCGGCAACAATTTACCTCCACGCTCCAAAATTTTTAACGTCGAGGCCCTGCTCCCAGGCCAAAGGTGCCAGCCCCAAAAGGGATGCCTGGCCTCAAACCTCCCACACCGGCCCTCGCACAGCCCCACTCGCAATGGGGCTGCGGGCTCGCCTAGCCGCGCAAGGCCTCAACATAGAGTCTCACGTCACTCTCGGCAAAAATTTACCTCCACGCTCCAAACTGGAACCGTCGAGGCCCTGCTCCCAGGCCAAAGGTGCCAGCCCCAAAAGGGATGCCTGGCCTCAAACCTCCCACACCGGCCCTCGCACAGCCCCACTCGCATTGGGGCTGCGGGCTCGCCTAGCCGCGCAAGGCCTCAACATAGAGTCTCACGTCACTCTCGGCAAAAATTTACCTCCACGCTCCAAACTGGAAACGTCGAGGCCCTGCTCCCAGGCCAAAGGTGCCAGCCCCAAAAGGGATGCCTGGCCTCAAACCTCCCACACCGGCCCTCGCACAGCCCCACTCGCAATGGGGCTGCGGGCTCGCCTAGCCGCGCAAGGCCTCAACATAGAGTCTCACGTCACTCTCGGCAAAAATTTACCTCCACGCTCCAAAATTTTTAACGTCGAGGCCCTGCTCCCAGGCCAAAGGTGCCAGCCCCAAAAGGGATGCCTGGCCTCAAACCTCCCACACCGGCCCTCGCACAGCCCCACTCGCATTGGGGCTGCGGGCTCGCCTAGCCGCGCAAGGCCTCAACATAGAGTCTCACGTCACTCTCGGCAAAAATTTACCTCCACGCTCCAAACTGGAAACGTCGAGGCCCTGCTCCCAGGCCAAAGGTGCCAGCCCCAAAACGCATGCCTGGCCTCAAATCTCCCACACCGGCCCTCGCACAGCCCCACTCGCATTGGGGCTGCGGGCTCGCCTAGCCGCGCAAGGCCTCAACATAGAGTCTCACGTCACTCTCGGCAACAATTTACCTCCACGCTCCAAAATTTTTAACGTCGAGGCCCTGCTCCCAGGCCAAAGGTGCCAGCCCCAAAAGGGATGCCTGGCCTCAAACCTCCCACACCGGCCCTCGCACAGCCCCACTCGCATTGGGGCTGCGGGCTCGCCTAGCCGCGCAAGGCCTCAACATAGAGTCTCACGTCACTCTCGGCAACAATTTACCTCCACGCTCCAAAATTTTTAACGTCGAGGCCCTGCTCCCAGGCCAAAGGTGCCAGCCCCAAAAGGGATGCCTGGCCTCAAATCTCCCACACCGGCCCTCGCACAGCCCCACTCGCATTGGGGCTGCGGGCTCGCCTAGCCGCGCAAGGCCTCAACATAGAGTCTCACGTCACTCTCGGCAAAAATTTACCTCCACGCTCCAAAATTTTTAACGTCGAGCCCCTGCTCCCAGGCCAAAGGTGCCAGCCCCAAAAGGGATGCCTGGCCTCAAACCTCCCACACCGGCCCTCGCACAGCCCCACTCGCATTGGGGCTGCGGGCTCGCCTAGCCGCGCAAGGCCTCAACATAGAGTCTCACGTCACTCTCGGCAAAAATTTACCTCCACGCTCCAAACTGGAAACGTCGAGGCCCTGCTCCCAGGCCAAAGGTGCCAGCCCCAAAAGGGATGCCTGGCCTCAAACCTCCCACACCGGCCCTCGCACAGCCCCACTCGCATTGGGGCTGCGGGCTCGCCTAGCCGCGCAAGGCCTCAACATAGAGTCTCACGTCACTCTCGGCAACAATTTACCTCCACGCTCCAAAATTTTTAACGTCGAGGCCCTGCTCCCAGGCCAAAGGTGCCAGCCCCAAAAGGGATGCCTGGCCTCAAACCTCCCACACCGGCCCTCGCACAGCCCCACTCGCATTGGGGCTGCGGGCTCGCCTAGCCGCACAAGGCCTCAACATAGAGTCTCACGTCACTCTCGGCAAAAATTTACCTCCACGCTCCAAACTGGAAACGTCGAGCCCCTGCTCCCAGGCCAAAGGTGCCAGCCCCAAAAGGGATGCCTGGCCTCAAACCTCCCACACCGGCCCTCGCACAGCCCCACTCGCACTGGGGCTGCGGGCTCGCCTAGCCGCACAAGGCCTCAACATAGAGTCTCACGTCACTCTCGGCAACAATTTACCTCCACGCTCCAAACTGGAAACGTCGAGGCCCTGCTCCCAGGCCAAAGGTGCCAGCCCCAAAAGGGATGCCTGGCCTCAAACCTCCCACACCGGCCCTCGCACAGCCCCACTCGCATTGGGGCTGCGGGCTCGCCTAGCCGCGCAAGGCCTCAACATAGAGTCTCACGTCACTCTCGGCAAAAATTTACCTCCACGCTCCAAACTGGAACCGTCGAGGCCCTGCTCCCAGGCCAAAGGTGCCAGCCCCAAAAGGGATGCCTGGCCTCAAACCTCCCACACCGGCCCTCGCACAGCCCCACTCGCAATGGGGCTGCGGGCTCGCCTAGCCGCGCAAGGCCTCAACATAGAGTCTCACGTCACTCTCGGCAAAAATTTACCTCCACGCTCCAAAATTTTTAACGTCGAGGCCCTGCTCCCAGGCCAAAGGTGCCAGCCCCAAAAGGGATGCCTGGCCTCAAACCTCCCACACCGGCCCTCGCACAGCCCCACTCGCATTGGGGCTGCGGGCTCGCCTAGCCGCGCAAGGCCTCAACATAGAGTCTCACGTCACTCTCGGCAAAAATTTACCTCCACGCTCCAAACTGGAAACGTCGAGGCCCTGCTCCCAGGCCAAAGGTGCCAGCCCCAAAAGGGATGCCTGGCCTCAAATCTCCCACACCGGCCCTCGCACAGCCCCACTCGCATTGGGGCTGCGGGCTCGCCTAGCCGCGCAAGGCCTCAACATAGAGTCTCACGTCACTCTCGGCAACAATTTACCTCCACGCTCCAAAATTTTTAACGTCGAGGCCCTGCTCCCAGGCCAAAGGTGCCAGCCCCAAAAGGGATGCCTGGCCTCAAATCTCCCACACCGGCCCTCGCACAGCCCCACTCGCATTGGGGCTGCGGGCTCGCCTAGCCGCGCAAGGCCTCAACATAGAGTCTCACGTCACTCTCGGCAACAATTTACCTCCACGCTCCAAAATTTTTAACGTCGAGGCCCTGCTCCCAGGCCAAAGGTGCCAGCC
The DNA here is from genome assembly GCF_028858705.1 of Grus americana. Taxonomy (NCBI): domain Eukaryota; kingdom Metazoa; phylum Chordata; class Aves; order Gruiformes; family Gruidae; genus Grus; species Grus americana. Next base: position 799,054 of record NC_072883.1, on the reverse strand, counting down.
CCAAAACGCATGCCTGGCCTCAAATCTCCCACACCGGCCCTCGCACAGCCCCACTCGCATTGGGGCTGCGGGCTCGCCTAGCCGCGCAAGGCCTCAACATAGAGTCTCACGTCACTCTCGGCAAAAATTTACCTCCACGCTCCAAAATTTTTAACGTCGAGCCCCTGCTCCCAGGCCAAAGGTGCCAGCCCCAAAAGGGATGCCTGGCCTCAAACCTCCCACACCGGCCCTCGCACAGCCCCACTCGCATTGGGGCTGCGGGCTCGCCTAGCCGCGCAAGGCCTCAACATAGAGTCTCACGTCACTCTCGGCAAAAATTTACCTCCACGCTCCAAACTGGAAACGTCGAGGCCCTGCTCCCAGGCCAAAGGTGCCAGCCCCAAAAGGGATGCCTGGCCTCAAACCTCCCACACCGGCCCTCGCACAGCCCCACTCGCATTGGGGCTGCGGGCTCGCCTAGCCGCGCAAGGCCTCAACATAGAGTCTCACGTCACTCTCGGCAACAATTTACCTCCACGCTCCAAAATTTTTAACGTCGAGGCCCTGCTCCCAGGCCAAAGGTGCCAGCCCCAAAAGGGATGCCTGGCCTCAAACCTCCCACACCGGCCCTCGCACAGCCCCACTCGCATTGGGGCTGCGGGCTCGCCTAGCCGCGCAAGGCCTCAACATAGAGTCTCACGTCACTCTCGGCAAAAATTTACCTCCACGCTCCAAAATTTTTAACGTCGAGGCCCTGCTCCCAGGCCAAAGGTGCCAGCCCCAAAAGGGATGCCTGCCCTCAAACCTCCCACACCGGCCCTCGCACAGCCCCACTCGCATTGGGGCTGCGGGCTCGCCTAGCCGCACAAGGCCTCAACATAGAGTCTCACGTCACTCTCGGCAAAAATTTACCTCCACGCTCCAAAATTTTTAACGTCGAGGCCCTGCTCCCAGGCCAAAGGTGCCAGCCCCAAAAGGGATGCCTGGCCTCAAACCTCCCACACCGGCCCTCGCACAGCCCCACTCGCATTGGGGCTGCGGGCTCGCCTAGCCGCGCAAGGCCTCAACATAGAGTCTCACGTCACTCTCGGCAAAAATTTACCTCCACGCTCCAAACTGGAAACGTCGAGCCCCTGCTCCCAGGCCAAAGGTGCCAGCCCCAAAAGGGATGCCTGGCCTCAAACCTCCCACACCGGCCCTCGCACAGCCCCACTCGCATTGGGGCTGCGGGCTCGCCTAGCCGCGCAAGGCCTCAACATAGAGTCTCACGTCACTCTCGGCAAAAATTTACCTCCACGCTCCAAAATTTTTAACGTCGAGGCCCTGCTCCCAGGCCAAAGGTGCCAGCCCCAAAAGGGATGCCTGGCCTCAAACCTCCCACACCGGCCCTCGCACAGCCCCACTCTCATTGGGGCTGCGGGCTCGCCTAGCCGCGCAAGGCCTCAACATAGAGTCTCACGTCACTCTCGGCAACAATTTACCTCCACGCTCCAAAATTTTTAACGTCGAGGCCCTGCTCCCAGGCCAAAGGTGCCAGCCCCAAAAGGGATGCCTGGCCTCAAACCTCCCACACCGGCCCTCGCACAGCCCCACTCGCATTGGGGCTGCGGGCTCGCCTAGCTGCGCAAGGCCTCAACATAGAGTCTCACGTCACTCTCGGCAAAAATTTACCTCCACGCTCCAAAATTTTTAACGTCGAGGCCCTGCTCCCAGGCCAAAGGTGCCAGCCCCAAAAGGGATGCCTGGCCTCAAACCTCCCACACCGGCCCTCGCACAGCCCCACTCGCATTGGGGCTGCGGGCTCGCCTAGCCGCACAAGGCCTCAACATAGAGTCTCACGTCACTCTCGGCAAAAATTTACCTCCACGCTCCAAAATTTTTAACGTCGAGGCCCTGCTCCCAGGCCAAAGGTACCAGCCCCAAAAGGGATGCCTGGCCTCAAACCTCCCACACCGGCCCTCGCACAGCCCCACTCGCATTGGGGCTGCGGGCTCGCCTAGCCGCGCAAGGCCTCAACATAGAGTCTCACGTCACTCTCGGCAAAAATTTACCTCCACGCTCCAAACTGGAAACGTCGAGGCCCTGCTCCCAGGCCAAAGGTGCCAGCCCCAAAAGGGATGCCTGGCCTCAAACCTCCCACACCGGCCCTCGCACAGCCCCACTCGCATTGGGGCTGCGGGCTCGCCTAGCCGCGCAAGGCCTCAACATAGAGTCTCACGTCACTCTCGGCAAAAATTTACCTCCACGCTCCAAAATTTTTAACGTCGAGGCCCTGCTCCCAGGCCAAAGGTGCCAGCCCCAAAAGGGATGCCTGGCCTCAAACCTCCCACACCGGCCCTCGCACAGCCCCACTCGCATTGGTGCTGCGGGCTCGCCTAGCCGCGCAAGGCCTCAACATAGAGTCTCACGTCACTCTCGGCAAAAATTTACCTCCACGCTCCAAAATTTTTAACGTCGAGGCCCTGCTCCCAGGCCAAAGGTGCCAGCCCCAAAAGGGATGCCTGGCCTCAAACCTCCCACACCGGCCCTCGCACAGCCCCACTTGCATTGGGGCTGCGGGCTCGCCTAGCTGCGCAAGGCCTCAACATAGAGTCTCACGTCACTCTCGGCAAAAATTTACCTCCACGCTCCAAAATTTTTAACGTCGAGGCCCTGCTCCCAGGCCAAAGGTGCCAGCCCCAAAAGGGATGCCTGGCCTCAAACCTCCCACACCGGCCCTCGCACAGCCCCACTCGCATTGGGGCTGCGGGCTCGCCTAGCCGCACAAGGCCTCAACATAGAGTCTCACGTCACTCTCGGCAAAAATTTACCTCCACGCTCCAAACTGGAAATGTCGAGCCCCTGCTCCCAGGCCAAAGGTGCCAGCCCCAAAAGGGATGCCTGGCCTCAAACCTCCCACACCGGCCCTCGCACAGCCCCACTCGCACTGGGGCTGCGGGCTCGCCTAGCCGCACAAGGCCTCAACATAGAGTCTCACGTCACTCTCGGCAACAATTTACCTCCACGCTCCAAAATTTTTAACGTCGAGGCCCTGCTCCCAGGCCAAAGGTGCCAGCCCCAAAAGGGATGCCTGGCCTCAAACCTCCCACACCGGCCCTCGCACAGCCCCACTCGCATTGGGGCTGCGGGCTCGCCTAGCCGCGCAAGGCCTCAACATAGAGTCTCACGTCACTCTCGGCAAAAATTTACCTCCACGCTCCAAACTGGAAACGTCGAGGCCCTGCTCCCAGGCCAAAGGTGCCAGCCCCAAAAGGGATGCCTGGCCTCAAACCTCCCACACCGGCCCTCGCACAGCCCCACTCGCATTGGGGCTGCGGGCTCGCCTAGCTGCGCAAGGCCTCAACATAGAGTCTCACGTCACTCTCGGCAACAATTTACCTCCACGCTCCAAAATTTTTAACGTCGAGGCCCTGCTCCCAGGCCAAAGGTGCCAGCCCCAAAAGGGATGCCTGGCCTCAAACCTCCCACACCGGCCCTCGCACAGCCCCACTCGCATTGGGGCTGCGGGCTCGCCTAGCCGCGCAAGGCCTCAACATAGAGTCTCACGTCACTCTCGGCAAAAATTTACCTCCACGCTCCAAACTGGAAACGTCGAGGCCCTGCTCCCAGGCCAAAGGTGCCAGCCCCAAAAGGGATGCCTGGCCTCAAACCTCCCACACCGGCCCTCGCACAGCCCCACTCGCATTGGGGCTGCGGGCTCGCCTAGCCGCGCAAGGCCTCAACATAGAGTCTCACGTCACTCTCGGCAAAAATTTACCTCCACGCTCCAAAATTTTTAACGTCGAGGCCCTGCTCCCAGGCCAAAGGTGCCAGCCCCAAAAGGGATGCCTGGCCTCAAACCTCCCACACCGGCCCTCGCACAGCCCCACTCGCATTGGGGCTGCGGGCTCGCCTAGCCGCTCAAGGCCTCAACATAGAGTCTCACGTCACTCTCGGCAAAAATTTACCTCCACGCTCCAAACTGGAAATGTCGAGCCCCTGCTCCCAGGCCAAAGGTGCCAGCCCCAAAAGGGATGCCTGGCCTCAAACCTGCCACACCGGCCCTCGCACAGCCCCACTCGCACTGGGGCTGCGGGCTCGCCTAGCCGCACAAGGCCTCAACATAGAGTCTCACGTCACTCTCGGCAACAATTTACCTCCACGCTCCAAAATTTTTAACGTCGAGGCCCTGCTCCCAGGCCAAAGGTGCCAGCCCCAAAAGGGATGCCTGGCCTCAAACCTCCCACACCGGCCCTCGCACAGCCCCACTCGCATTGGGGCTGCGGGCTCGCCTAGCCGCGCAAGGCCTCAACATAGAGTCTCACGTCACTCTCGGCAAAAATTTACCTCCACGCTCCAAACTGGAAACGTCGAGGCCCTGCTCCCAGGCCAAAGGTGCCAGCCCCAAAAGGGATGCCTGCCCTCAAACCTCCCACACCGGCCCTCGCACAGCCCCACTCGCATTGGGGCTGCGGGCTCGCCTAGCTGCGCAAGGCCTCAACATAGAGTCTCACGTCACTCTCGGCAACAATTTACCTCCACGCTCCAAAATTTTTAACGTCGAGGCCCTGCTCCCAGGCCAAAGGTGCCAGCCCCAAAAGGGATGCCTGGCCTCAAACCTCCCACACCGGCCCTCGCACAGCCCCACTCGCATTGGGGCTGCGGGCTCGCCTAGCCGCGCAAGGCCTCAACATAGAGTCTCACGTCACTCTCGGCAAAAATTTACCTCCACGCTCCAAAATTTTTAACATCGAGGCCCTGCTCCCAGGCCAAAGGTGCCAGCCCCAAAAGGGATGCCTGGCCTCAAACCTCCCACACCGGCCCTCGCACAGCCCCACTCGCATTGGGGCTGCGGGCTCGCCTAGCCGCACAAGGCCTCAACATAGAGTCTCACGTCACTCTCGGCAAAAATTTACCTCCACGCTCCAAAATTTTTAACGTCGAGGCCCTGCTCCCAGGCCAAAGGTGCCAGCCCCAAAAGGGATGCCTGCCCTCAAACCTCCCACACCGGCCCTCGCACAGCCCCACTCGCATTGGGGCTGCGGGCTCGCCTAGCCGCGCAAGGCCTCAACATAGAGTCTCACGTCACTCTCGGCAACAATTTACCTCCACACTCCAAACTGGAAACGTCGAGCCCCTGCTCCCAGGCCAAAGGTGCCAGCCCCAAAAGGGATGCCTGCCCTCAAACCTCCCACACCGGCCCTCGCACAGCCCCACTCGCACTGGGGCTGCGGGCTCGCCTAGCCGCACAAGGCCTCAACATAGAGTCTCACGTCACTCTCGGCAAAAATTTACCTCCACGCTCCAAAATTTTTAACGTCGAGGCCCTGCTCCCAGGCCAAAGGTACCAGCCCCAAAAGGGATGCCTGGCCTCAAACCTCCCACACCGGCCCTCGCACAGCCCCACTCGCATTGGGGCTGCGGGCTCGCCTAGCCGCGCAAGGCCTCAACATAGAGTCTCACGTCACTCTCGGCAAAAAATTTACCTCCACGCTCCAAACTGGAAACGTCGAGGCCCTGCTCCCAGGCCAAAGGTGCCAGCCCCAAAAGGGATGCCTGCCCTCAAACCTCCCACACCGGCCCTCGCACAGCCCCACTCGCATTGGGGCTGCGGGCTCGCCTAGCCGCGCAAGGCCTCAACATAGAGTCTCACGTCACTCTCGGCAAAAATTTACCTCCACGCTCCAAAATTTTTAACGTCGAGGCCCTGCTCCCAGGCCAAAGGTGCCAGCCCCAAAAGGGATGCCTGGCCTCAAACCTCCCACACCGGCCCTCGCACAGCCCCACTCGCATTGGGGCTGCGGGCTCGCCTAGCCGCGCAAGGCCTCAACATAGAGTCTCACGTCACTCTCGGCAAAAATTTACCTCCACGCTCCAAACTGGAAACGTCGAGCCCCTGCTCCCAGGCCAAAGGTGCCAGCCCCAAAAGGGATGCCTGGCCTCAAACCTCCCACACCGGCCCTCGCACAGCCCCACTCGCACTGGGGCTGCGGGCTCGCCTAGCCGCACAAGGCCTCAACATAGAGTCTCACGTCCCTCTCGGCAAAAATTTACCTCCACGCTCCAAAATTTTTAACGTCAAGGCCCTGCTCCCAGGCCAAAGGTACCAGCCCCAAAAGGGATGCCTGGCCTCAAACCTCCCACACCGGCCCTCGCACAGCCCCACTCGCATTGGGGCTGCGGGCTCGCCTAGCCGCGCAAGGCCTCAACATAGAGTCTCACGTCACTCTCGGCAAAAATTTACCTCCACGCTCCAAACTGGAAACGTCGAGGCCCTGCTCCCAGGCCAAAGGTGCCAGCCCCAAAAGGGATGCCTGCCCTCAAACCTCCCACACCGGCCCTCGCACAGCCCCACTCGCATTGGGGCTGCGGGCTCGCCTAGCCGCGCAAGGCCTCAACATAGAGTCTCACGTCACTCTCGGCAAAAATTTACCTCCACGCTCCAAACTGGAAACGTCGAGGCCCTGCTCCCAGGCCAAAGGTGCCAGCCCCAAAAGGGATGCCTGCCCTCAAACCTCCCACACCGGCCCTCGCACAGCCCCACTCGCATTGGGGCTGCGGGCTCGCCTAGCCGCGCAAGGCCTCAACATAGAGTCTCACGTCACTCTCGGCAACAATTTACCTCCACGCTCCAAACTTTTTAACGTCGAGGCCCTGCTCCCAGGCCAAAGGTGCCAGCCCCAAAAGGGATGCCTGCCCTCAAACCTCCCACACCGGCCCTCGCACAGCCCCACTCGCATTGGGGCTGCGGGCTCGCCTAGCCGCGCAAGGCCTCAACATAGAGTCTCACGTCACTCTCGGCAACAATTTACCTCCACGCTCCAAACTGGAAACGTCGAGCCCCTGCTCCCAGGCCAAAGGTGCCAGCCCCAAAAGGGATGCCTGGCCTCAAACCTCCCACACCGGCCCTCGCACAGCCCCACTCGCATTGGGGCTGCGGGCTCGCCTAGCCGCGCAAGGCCTCAACATAGAGTCTCACGTCACTCTCGGCAACAATTTACCTCCACGCTCCAAAATTTTTAACGTCGAGGCCCTGCTCCCAGGCCAAAGGTGCCAGCCCCAAAAGGGATGCCTGGCCTCAAACCTCCCACACCGGCCCTCGCACAGCCCCACTCGCACTGGGGCTGCGGGCTCGCCTAGCCACACAAGGCCTCAACATAGAGTCTCACGTCACTCTCGGCAACAATTTACCTCCACGCTCCAAAATTTTTAACGTCGAGGCCCTGCTCCCAGGCCAAAGGTGCCAGCCCCAAAAGGGATGCCTGGCCTCAAACCTCCCACACCGGCCCTCGCACAGCCCCACTCGCATTGGGGCTGCGGGCTCGCCTAGCCGCGCAAGGCCTCAACATAGAGTCTCACGTCACTCTCGGCAAAAATTTACCTCCACGCTCCAAACTGGAAACGTCGAGGCCCTGCTCCCAGGCCAAAGGTGCCAGCCCCAAAAGGGATGCCTGCCCTCAAACCTCCCACACCGGCCCTCGCACAGCCCCACTCGCACTGGGGCTGCGGGCTCGCCTAGCCGCACAAGGCCTCAACATAGAGTCTCACGTCACTCTCGGCAACAATTTACCTCCACGCTCCAAAATTTTTAACGTCGAGGCCCTGCTCCCAGGCCAAAGGTGCCAGCCCCAAAAGGGATGCCTGGCCTCAAACCTCCCACACCGGCCCTCGCACAGCCCCACTCGCACTGGGGCTGCGGGCTCGCCTAGCCGCGCAAGGCCTCAACATAGAGTCTCACGTCACTCTCGGCAAAAATTTACCTCCACGCTCCAAACTGGAAACGTCGAGGCCCTGCTCCCAGGCCAAAGGTGCCAGCCCCAAAAGGGATGCCTGCCCTCAAACCTCCCACACCGGCCCTCGCACAGCCCCACTCGCATTGGGGCTGCGGGCTCGCCTAGCCGCGCAAGGCCTCAACATAGAGTCTCGCGTCACTCTCGGCAAAAATTTACCTCCACGCTCCAAAATTTTTAACGTCGAGGCCCTGCTCCCAGGCCAAAGGTGCCAGCCCCAAAAGGGATGCCTGCCCTCAAACCTCCCACACCGGCCCTCGCACAGCCCCACTCGCATTGGGGCTGCGGGCTCGCCTAGCCGCGCAAGGCCTCAACATAGAGTCTCACGTCACTCTCGGCAAAAATTTACCTCCACGCTCCAAACTGGAAACGTCGAGGCCCTGCTCCCAGGCCAAAGGTGCCAGCCCCAAAAGGGATGCCTGGCCTCAAACCTCCCACACCGGCCCTCGCACAGCCCCACTCGCATTGGGGCTGCGGGCTCGCCTAGCCGCGCAAGGCCACAACATAGAGTCTCACGTCACTCTCGGCAAAAATTTACCTCCACGCTCCAAACTGGAAACGTCGAGCCCCTGCTCCCAGGCCAAAGGTGCCAGCCCCAAAAGGGATGCCTGCCCTCAAACCTCCCACACCGGCCCTCGCACAGCCCCACTCGCACTGGGGCTGCGGGCTCGCCTAGCCGCGCAAGGCCTCAACATAGAGTCTCACGTCACTCTCGGCAACAATTTACCTCCACGCTCCAAAATTTTTAACGTCGAGGCCCTGCTCCCAGGCCAAAGGTGCCAGCCCCAAAAGGGATGCCTGGCCTCAAACCTCCCACACCGGCCCTCGCAGAGCCCCACTCGCATTGGGGCTGCGGGCTCGCCTAGCCGCGCAAGGCCTCAACATAGAGTCTCACGTCACTCTCGGCAAAAATTTACCTCCACGCTCCAAACTGGAAACGTCGAGCCCCTGCTCCCAGGCCAAAGGTGCCAGCCCCAAAAGGGATGCCTGGCCTCAAACCTCCCACACCGGCCCTCGCACAGCCCCACTCGCACTGGGGCTGCGGGCTCGCCTAGCCACGCAAGGCCTCAACATAGAGTCTCACGTCACTCTCGGCAACAATTTACCTCCACGCTCCAAAATTTTTAACGTCGAGGCCCTGCTCCCAGGCCAAAGGTGCCAGCCCCAAAAGGGATGCCTGGCCTCAAACCTCCCACACCGGCCCTCGCACAGCCCCACTCGCATTGGGGCTGCGGGCTCGCCTAGCCGCGCAAGGCCTCAACATAGAGTCTCACGTCACTCTCGGCAAAAATTTACCTCCACGCTCCAAACTGGAAACGTCGAGGCCCTGCTCCCAGGCCAAAGGTGCCAGCCCCAAAAGGGATGCCTGCCCTCAAACCTCCCACACCGGCCCTCGCACAGCCCCACTCGCATTGGGGCTGCGGGCTCGCCTAGCCGCGCAAGGCCTCAACATAGAGTCTCACGTCACTCTCGGCAACAATTTACCTCCACGCTCCAAAATTTTTAACGTCGAGGCCCTGCTCCCAGGCCAAAGGTGCCAGCCCCAAAAGGGATGCCTGGCCTCAAACCTCCCACACCGGCCCTCGCACAGCCCCACTCGCATTGGGGCTGCGGGCTCGCCTAGCCGCGCAAGGCCTCAACATAGAGTCTCACGTCACTCTCGGCAACAATTTACCTCCACGCTCCAAACTGGAAACGTCGAGCCCCTGCTCCCAGGCCAAAGGTGCCAGCCCCAAAAGGGATGCCTGGCCTCAAACCTCCCACACCGGCCCTCGCACAGCCCCACTCGCATTGGGGCTGCGGGCTCGCCTAGCCGCGCAAGGCCTCAACATAGAGTCTCACGTCACTCTCGGCAACAATTTACCTCCACGCTCCAAACTGGAAACGTCGAGGCCCTGCTCCCAGGCCAAAGGTGCCAGCCCCAAAAGGGATGCCTGCCCTCAAACCTCCCACACCGGCCCTCGCACAGCCCCACTCGCATTGGGGCTGCGGGCTCGCCTAGCCGCGCAAGGCCTCAACATAGAGTCTCACGTCACTCTCGGCAAAAATTTACCTCCACGCTCCAAACTGGAAACGTCGAGCCCCTGCTCCCAGGCCAAAGGTGCCAGCCCCAAAAGGGATGCCTGCCCTCAAACCTCCCACACCGGCCCTCGCACAGCCCCACTCGCACTGGGGCTGCGGGCTCGCCTAGCCGCGCAAGGCCTCAACATAGAGTCTCACGTCACTCTCGGCAACAATTTACCTCCACGCTCCAAAATTTTTAACGTCGAGGCCCTGCTCCCAGGCCAAAGGTGCCAGCCCCAAAAGGGATGCCTGCCCTCAAACCTCCCACACCGGCCCTCGCACAGCCCCACTCGCATTGGGGCTGCGGGCTCGCCTAGCCGCGCAAGGCCTCAACATAGAGTCTCACGTCACTCTCGGCAAAAATTTACCTCCACGCTCCAAACTGGAAACGTCGAGCCCCTGCTCCCAGGCCAAAGGTGCCAGCCCCAAAAGGGATGCCTGCCCTCAAACCTCCCACACCGGCCCTCGCACAGCCCCACTCGCACTGGGGCTGCGGGCTCGCCTAGCCGCGCAAGGCCTCAACATAGAGTCTCACGTCACTCTCGGCAACAATTTACCTCCACGCTCCAAAATTTTTAACGTCGAGGCCCTGCTCCCAGGCCAAAGGTACCAGCCCCAAAAGGGATGCCTGGCCTCAAACCTCCCACACCGGCCCTCGCACAGCCCCACTCGCATTGGGGCTGCGGGCTCGCCTAGCCGCGCAAGGCCTCAACATAGAGTCTCACGTCACTCTCGGCAACAATTTACCTCCACGCTCCAAACTGGAAACGTCGAGCCCCTGCTCCCAGGCCAAAGGTGCCAGCCCCAAAAGGGATGCCTGCCCTCAAACCTCCCACACCGGCCCTCGCACAGCCCCACTCGCATTGGGGCTGCGGGCTCGCCTAGCCGCGCAAGGCCTCAACATAGAGTCTCACGTCACTCTCGGCAAAAATTTACCTCCACGCTCCAAAATTTTTAACGTCGAGGCCCTGCTCCCAGGCCAAAGGTGCCAGCCCCAAAAGGGATGCCTGCCCTCAAACCTCCCACACCGGCCCTCGCACAGCCCCACTCGCATTGGGGCTGCGGGCTCGCCTAGCCGCGCAAGGCCTCAACATAGAGTCTCGCGTCACTCTCGGCAAAAATTTACCTCCACGCTCCAAAATTTTTAACGTCGAGGCCCTGCTCCCAGGCCAAAGGTGCCAGCCCCAAAAGGGATGCCTGGCCTCAAACCTCCCACACCGGCCCTCGCACAGCCCCACTCGCATTGGGGCTGCGGGCTCGCCTAGCCGCGCAAGGCCTCAACATAGAGTCTCACGTCACTCTCGGCAAAAATTTACCTCCACGCTCCAAAATTTTTAACGTCGAGGCCCTGCTCCCAGGCCAAAGGTGCCAGCCCCAAAAGGGATGCCTGGCCTCAAACCTCCCACACCGGCCCTCGCACAGCCCCACTCGCATTGGGGCTGCGGGCTCGCCTAGCCGCGCAAGGCCTCAACATAGAGTCTCACGTCACTCTCGGCAAAAATTTACCTCCACGCTCCAAACTGGAAACGTCGAGGCCCTGCTCCCAGGCCAAAGGTGCCAGCCCCAAAAGGGATGCCTGCCCTCAAACCTCCCACACCGGCCCTCGCACAGCCCCACTCGCATTGGGGCTGCGGGCTCGCCTAGCCGCGCAAGGCCTCAACATAGAGTCTCACGTCACTCTCGGCAAAAATTTACCTCCACGCTCCAAACTGGAAACGTCGAGCCCCTGCTCCCAGGCCAAAGGTGCCAGCCCCAAAAGGGATGCCTGCCCTCAAACCTCCCACACCGGCCCTCGCACAGCCCCACTCGCACTGGGGCTGCGGGCTCGCCTAGCCGCGCAAGGCCTCAACATAGAGTCTCACGTCACTCTCGGCAACAATTTACCTCCACGCTCCAAAATTTTTAACGTCGAGGCCCTGCTCCCAGGCCAAAGGTGCCAGCCCCAAAAGGGATGCCTGGCCTCAAACCTCCCACACCGGCCCTCGCACAGCCCCACTCGCATTGGGGCTGCGGGCTCGCCTAGCCGCGCAAGGCCTCAACATAGAGTCTCACGTCACTCTCGGCAACAATTTACCTCCACGCTCCAAACTGGAAACGTCGAGCCCCTGCTCCCAGGCCAAAGGTGCCAGCCCCAAAAGGGATGCCTGCCCTCAAACCTCCCACACCGGCCCTCGCACAGCCCCACTCGCATTGGGGCTGCGGGCTCGCCTAGCCGCGCAAGGCCTCAACATAGAGTCTCACGTCACTCTCGGCAACAATTTACCTCCACGCTCCAAACTGGAAACGTCGAGCCCCTGCTCCCAGGCCAAAGGTGCCAGCCCCAAAAGGGATGCCTGGCCTCAAACCTCCCACACCGGCCCTCGCACAGCCCCACTCGCACTGGGGCTGCGGGCTCGCCTAGCCACGCAAGGCCTCAACATAGAGTCTCACGTCACTCTCGGCAACAATTTACCTCCACGCTCCAAAATTTTTAACGTCGAGGCCCTGCTCCCAGGCCAAAGGTGCCAGCCCCAAAAGGGATGCCTGGCCTCAAACCTCCCACACCGGCCCTCGCACAGCCCCACTCGCATTGGGGCTGCGGGCTCGCCTAGCCGCGCAAGGCCTCAACATAGAGTCTCACGTCACTCTCGGCAAAAATTTACCTCCACGCTCCAAACTGGAAACGTCGAGGCCCTGCTCCCAGGCCAAAGGTGCCAGCCCCAAAAGGGATGCCTGCCCTCAAACCTCCCACACCGGCCCTCGCACAGCCCCACTCGCATTGGGGCTGCGGGCTCGCCTAGCCGCGCAAGGCCTCAACATAGAGTCTCACGTCACTCTCGGCAACAATTTACCTCCACGCTCCAAAATTTTTAACGTCGAGGCCCTGCTCCCAGGCCAAAGGTGCCAGCCCCAAAAGGGATGCCTGGCCTCAAACCTCCCACACCGGCCCTCGCACAGCCCCACTCGCAATGGGGCTGCGGGCTCGCCTAGCCGCGCAAGGCCTCAACATAGAGTCTCACGTCACTCTCGGCAACAATTTACCTCCACGCTCCAAACTGGAAACGTCGAGCCCTGCTCCCAGGCCAAAGGTGCCAGCCCCAAAAGGGATGCCTGGCCTCAAACCTCCCACACCGGCCCTCGCACAGCCCCACTCGCATTGGGGCTGCGGGCTCGCCTAGCCGCGCAAGGCCTCAACATAGAGTCTCACGTCACTCTCGGCAAAAATTTACCTCCACGCTCCAAACTGGAAACGTCGAGCCCTGCTCCCAGGCCAAAGGTGCCAGCCCCAAAAGGGATGCCTGGCCTCAAACCTCCCACACCGGCCCTCGCACAGCCCCACTCGCATTGGGGCTGCGGGCTCGCCTAGCCGCGCAAGGCCTCAACATAGAGTCTCACGTCACTCTCGGCAAAAATTTACCTCCACGCTCCAAAATTTTTAACGTCGAGGCCCTGCTCCCAGGCCAAAGGTGCCAGCCCCAAAAGGGATGCCTGGCCTCAAACCTCCCACACCGGCCCTCGCACAGCCCCACTCGCATTGGGGCTGCGGGCTCGCCTAGCCGCGCAAGGCCTCAACATAGAGTCTCACGTCACTCTCGGCAAAAATTTACCTCCACGCTCCAAACTGGAAACGTCGAGGCCCTGCTCCCAGGCCAAAGGTGCCAGCCCCAAAAGGGATGCCTGCCCTCAAACCTCCCACACCGGCCCTCGCACAGCCCCACTCGCATTGGGGCTGCGGGCTCGCCTAGCCGCGCAAGGCCTCAACATAGAGTCTCACGTCACTCTCGGCAAAAATTTACCTCCACGCTCCAAACTGGAAACGTCGAGGCCCTGCTCCCAGGCCAAAGGTGCCAGCCCCAAAAGGGATGCCTGGCCTCAAACCTCCCACACCGGCCCTCGCACAGCCCCACTCGCATTGGGGCTGCGGGCTCGCCTAGCCGCGCAAGGCCTCAACATAGAGTCTCACGTCACTCTCGGCAAAAATTTACCTCCACGCTCCAAAATTTTTAACGTCGAGGCCCTGCTCCCAGGCCAAAGGTGCCAGCCCCAAAAGGGATGCCTGGCCTCAAACCTCCCACACCGGCCCTCGCACAGCCCCACTCGCATTGGGGCTGCGGGCTCGCCTAGCCGCGCAAGGCCTCAACATAGAGTCTCACGTCACTCTCGGCAAAAATTTACCTCCACGCTCCAAACTGGAAACGTCGAGGCCCTGCTCCCAGGCCAAAGGTGCCAGCCCCAAAAGGGATGCCTGGCCTCAAACCTCCCACACCGGCCCTCGCACAGCCCCACTCGCATTGGGGCTGCGGGCTCGCCTAGCCGCGCAAGGCCTCAACATAGAGTCTCACGTCACTCTCGGCAAAAATTTACCTCCACGCTCCAAACTGGAACGTCGAGCCCCTGCTCCCAGGCCAAAGGTGCCAGCCCCAAAAGGGATGCCTGGCCTCAAACCTCCCACACCGGCCCTCGCACAGCCCCACTCGCATTGGGGCTGCGGGCTCGCCTAGCCGCGCAAGGCCTCAACATAGAGTCTCACGTCACTCTCGGCAAAAATTTACCTCCACGCTCCAAACTGGAAACGTCGAGCCCCTGCTCCCAGGCCAAAGGTGCCAGCCCCAAAAGGGATGCCTGGCCTCAAACCTCCCACACCGGCCCTCGCACAGCCCCACTCGCATTGGGGCTGCGGGCTCGCCTAGCCGCGCAAGGCCTCAACATAGAGTCTCACGTCACTCTCGGCAAAAATTTACCTCCACGCTCCAAACTTGAAACGTCGAGGCCCTGCTCCCAGGCCAAAGGTGCCAGCCCCAAAAGGGATGCCTGGCCTCAAACCTCCCACACCGGCCCTCGCACAGCCCCACTCGCATTGGGGCTGCGGGCTCGCCTAGCCGCGCAAGGCCTCAACATAGAGTCTCACGTCACTCTCGGCAAAAATTTACCTCCACGCTCCAAACTGGAACGTCGAGGCCCTGCTCCCAGGCCAAAGGTGCCAGCCCCAAAAGGGATGCCTGGCCTCAAACCTCCCACACCGGCCCTCGCACAGCCCCACTCGCATTGGGGCTGCGGGCTCGCCTAGCCGCGCAAGGCCTCAACATAGAGTCTCACGTCACTCTCGGCAAAAATTTACCTCCACGCTCCAAAATTTTTAACGTCGAGGCCCTGCTCCCAGGCCAAAGGTGCCAGCCCCAAAAGGGATGCCTGGCCTCAAACCTCCCACACCGGCCCTCGCACAGCCCCACTCGCATTGGGGCTGCGGGCTCGCCTAGCCGCGCAAGGCCTCAACATAGAGTCTCACGTCACTCTCGGCAAAAATTTACCTCCACGCTCCAAACTGGAAACGTCGAGGCCCTGCTCCCAGGCCAAAGGTGCCAGCCCCAAAAGGGATGCCTGGCCTCAAACCTCCCACACCGGCCCTCGCACAGCCCCACTCGCATTGGGGCTGCGGGCTCGCCTAGCCGCGCAAGGCCTCAACATAGAGTCTCACGTCACTCTCGGCAAAAATTTACCTCCACGCTCCAAACTGGAACGTCGAGGCCCTGCTCCCAGGCCAAAGGTGCCAGCCCCAAAAGGGATGCCTGGCCTCAAACCTCCCACACCGGCCCTCGCACAGCCCCACTCGCATTGGGGCTGCGGGCTCGCCTAGCCGCGCAAGGCCTCAACATAGAGTCTCACGTCACTCTCGGCAAAAATTTACCTCCACGCTCCAAAATTTTTAACGTCGAGGCCCTGCTCCCAGGCCAAAGGTGCCAGCCCCAAAAGGGATGCCTGGCCTCAAACCTCCCACACCGGCCCTCGCACAGCCCCACTCGCATTGGGGCTGCGGGCTCGCCTAGCCGCGCAAGGCCTCAACATAGAGTCTCACGTCACTCTCGGCAAAAATTTACCTCCACGCTCCAAACTGGAAACGTCGAGGCCCTGCTCCCAGGCCAAAGGTGCCAGCCCCAAAAGGGATGCCTGGCCTCAAACCTCCCACACCGGCCCTCGCACAGCCCCACTCGCATTGGGGCTGCGGGCTCGCCTAGCCGCGCAAGGCCTCAACATAGAGTCTCACGTCACTCTCGGCAAAAATTTACCTCCACGCTCCAAAATTTTTAACGTCGAGGCCCTGCTCCCAGGCCAAAGGTGCCAGCCCCAAAAGGGATGCCTGGCCTCAAACCTCCCACACCGGCCCTCGCACAGCCCCACTCGCATTGGGGCTGCGGGCTCGCCTAGCCGCGCAAGGCCTCAACATAGAGTCTCACGTCACTCTCGGCAAAAATTTACCTCCACGCTCCAAACTGGAAACGTCGAGGCCCTGCTCCCAGGCCAAAGGTGCCAGCCCCAAAAGGGATGCCTGGCCTCAAACCTCCCACACCGGCCCTCGCACAGCCCCACTCGCATTGGGGCTGCGGGCTCGCCTAGCCGCGCAAGGCCTCAACATAGAGTCTCACGTCACTCTCGGCAAAAATTTACCTCCACGCTCCAAACTGGAAACGTCGAGCCCCTGCTCCCAGGCCAAAGGTGCCAGCCCCAAAAGGGATGCCTGGCCTCAAACCTCCCACACCGGCCCTCGCACAGCCCCACTCGCATTGGGGCTGCGGGCTCGCCTAGCCGCGCAAGGCCTCAACATAGAGTCTCACGTCACTCTCGGCAAAAATTTACCTCCACGCTCCAAAATTTTTAACGTCGAGGCCCTGCTCCCAGGCCAAAGGTGCCAGCCCCAAAACGCATGCCTGGCCTCAAATCTCCCACACCGGCCCTCGCACAGCCCCACTCGCATTGGGGCTGCGGGCTCGCCTAGCCGCGCAAGGCCTCAACATAGAGTCTCACGTCACTCTCGGCAAAAATTTACCTCCACGCTCCAAACTGGAAACGTCGAGGCCCTGCTCCCAGGCCAAAGGTGCCAGCCCCAAAAGGGATGCCTGGCCTCAAACCTCCCACACCGGCCCTCGCACAGCCCCACTCGCATTGGGGCTGCGGGCTCGCCTAGCCGCGCAAGGCCTCAACATAGAGTCTCACGTCACTCTCGGCAAAAATTTACCTCCACGCTCCAAAATTTTTAACGTCGAGGCCCTGCTCCCAGGCCAAAGGTGCCAGCCCCAAAAGGGATGCCTGGCCTCAAACCTCCCACACCGGCCCTCGCACAGCCCCACTCGCATTGGGGCTGCGGGCTCGCCTAGCCGCGCAAGGCCTCAACATAGAGTCTCACGTCACTCTCGGCAAAAATTTACCTCCACGCTCCAAACTGGAAACGTCGAGGCCCTGCTCCCAGGCCAAAGGTGCCAGCCCCAAAAGGGATGCCTGGCCTCAAACCTCCCACACCGGCCCTCGCACAGCCCCACACGCATTGGGGCTGCGGGCTCGCCTAGCCGCGCAAGGCCTCAACATAGAGTCTCACGTCACTCTCGGCAAAAATTTACCTCCACGCTCCAAAATTTTTAACGTCGAGGCCCTGCTCCCAGGCCAAAGGTGCCAGCCCCAAAAGGGATGCCTGCCCTCAAACCTCCCACACCGGCCCTCGCACAGCCCCACTCGCATTGGGGCTGCGGGCTCGCCTAGCCGCGCAAGGCCTCAACATAGAGTCTCACGTCACTCTCGGCAAAAATTTACCTCCCCGCTCCAAATTTTTAACGTCGAGGCCCTGCTCCCAGGCCAAAGGTGCCAGCCCCAAAAGGGATGCCTGGCCTCAAACCTCCCACACCGGCCCTCGCACAGCCCCACTCGCATTGGGGCTGCGGGCTCGCCTAGCCGCGCAAGGCCTCAACATAGAGTCTCACGTCACTCTCGGCAAAAATTTACCTCCACGCTCCAAAATTTTTAACGTCGAGGCCCTGCTCCCAGGCCAAAGGTGCCAGCCCCAAAAGGGATGCCTGGCCTCAAACCTCCCACACCGGCCCTCGCACAGCCCCACTCGCATTGGGGCTGCGGGCTCGCCTAGCCGCGCAAGGCCTCAACATAGAGTCTCACGTCACTCTCGGCAAAAATTTACCTCCACGCTCCAAACTGGAAACGTCGAGGCCCTGCTCCCAGGCCAAAGGTGCCAGCCCCAAAAGGGATGCCTGGCCTCAAACCTCCCACACCGGCCCTCGCACAGCCCCACTCGCATTGGGGCTGCGGGCTCGCCTAGCCGCGCAAGGCCTCAACATAGAGTCTCACGTCACTCTCGGCAAAAATTTACCTCCACGCTCCAAAATTTTTAACGTCGAGGCCCTGCTCCCAGGCCAAAGGTGCCAGCCCCAAAAGGGATGCCTGGCCTCAAACCTCCCACACCGGCCCTCGCACAGCCCCACTCGCATTGGGGCTGCGGGCTCGCCTAGCCGCGCAAGGCCTCAACATAGAGTCTCACGTCACTCTCGGCAAAAATTTACCTCCACGCTCCAAAATTTTTAACGTCGAGGCCCTGCTCCCAGGCCAAAGGTGCCAGCCCCAAAAGGGATGCCTGGCCTCAAACCTCCCACACCGGCCCTCGCACAGCCCCACTCGCATTGGGGCTGCGGGCTCGCCTAGCCGCGCAAGGCCTCAACATAGAGTCTCACGTCACTCTCGGCAAAAATTTACCTCCACGCTCCAAAATTTTTAACGTCGAGGCCCTGCTCCCAGGCCAAAGGTGCCAGCCCCAAAAGGGATGCCTGGCCTCAAACCTCCCACACCGGCCCTCGCACAGCCCCACTCGCATTGGGGCTGCGGGCTCGCCTAGCCGCGCAAGGCCTCAACATAGAGTCTCACGTCACTCTCGGCAAAAATTTACCTCCACGCTCCAAAATTTTTAACGTCGAGGCCCTGCTCCCAGGCCAAAGGTGCCAGCCCCAAAAGGGATGCCTGGCCTCAAACCTCCCACACCGGCCCTCGCACAGCCCCACTCGCATTGGGGCTGCGGGCTCGCCTAGCCGCGCAAGGCCTCAACATAGAGTCTCACGTCACTCTCGGCAAAAATTTACCTCCACGCTCCAAACTGGAAACGTCGAGGCCCTGCTCCCAGGCCAAAGGTGCCAGCCCCAAAAGGGATGCCTGGCCTCAAACCTCCCACACCGGCCCTCGCACAGCCCCACTCGCATTGGGGCTGCGGGCTCGCCTAGCCGCGCAAGGCCTCAACATAGAGTCTCACGTCACTCTCGGCAAAAATTTACCTCCACGCTCCAAACTGGAAACGTCGAGGCCCTGCTCCCAGGCCAAAGGTGCCAGCCCCAAAAGGGATGCCTGGCCTCAAACCTCCCACACCGGCCCTCGCACAGCCCCACTCGCATTGGGGCTGCGGGCTCGCCTAGCCGCGCAAGGCCTCAACATAGAGTCTCACGTCACTCTCGGCAAAAATTTACCTCCACGCTCCAAACTGGAAACGTCGAGGCCCTGCTCCCAGGCCAAAGGTGCCAGCCCCAAAAGGGATGCCTGGCCTCAAACCTCCCACACCGGCCCTCGCACAGCCCCACTCGCATTGGGGCTGCGGGCTCGCCTAGCCGCGCAAGGCCTCAACATAGAGTCTCACGTCACTCTCGGCAAAAATTTACCTCCACGCTCCAAAATTTTTAACGTCGAGGCCCTGCTCCCAGGCCAAAGGTGCCAGCCCCAAAAGGGATGCCTGGCCTCAAACCTCCCACACCGGCCCTCGCACAGCCCCACTCGCATTGGGGCTGCGGGCTCGCCTAGCCGCGCAAGGCCTCAACATAGAGTCTCACGTCACTCTCGGCAAAAATTTACCTCCACGCTCCAAACTGGAAACGTCGAGGCCCTGCTCCCAGGCCAAAGGTGCCAGCCCCAAAAGGGATGCCTGGCCTCAAACCTCCCACACCGGCCCTCGCACAGCCCCACTCGCATTGGGGCTGCGGGCTCGCCTAGCCGCGCAAGGCCTCAACATAGAGTCTCACGTCACTCTCGGCAAAAATTTACCTCCACGCTCCAAACTGGAAACGTCGAGGCCCTGCTCCCAGGCCAAAGGTGCCAGCCCCAAAAGGGATGCCTGGCCTCAAACCTCCCACACCGGCCCTCGCACAGCCCCACTCGCATTGGGGCTGCGGGCTCGCCTAGCCGCGCAAGGCCTCAACATAGAGTCTCACGTCACTCTCGGCAAAAATTTACCTCCACGCTCCAAAATTTTTAACGTCGAGGCCCTGCTCCCAGGCCAAAGGTGCCAGCCCCAAAAGGGATGCCTGGCCTCAAACCTCCCACACCGGCCCTCGCACAGCCCCACTCGCATTGGGGCTGCGGGCTCGCCTAGCCGCGCAAGGCCTCAACATAGAGTCTCACGTCACTCTCGGCAAAAATTTACCTCCACGCTCCAAACTGGAAACGTCGAGGCCCTGCTCCCAGGCCAAAGGTGCCAGCCCCAAAAGGGATGCCTGGCCTCAAACCTCCCACACCGGCCCTCGCACAGCCCCACTCGCATTGGGGCTGCGGGCTCGCCTAGCCGCGCAAGGCCTCAACATAGAGTCTCACGTCACTCTCGGCAAAAATTTACCTCCACGCTCCAAACTGGAAACGTCGAGGCCCTGCTCCCAGGCCAAAGGTGCCAGCCCCAAAAGGGATGCCTGGCCTCAAACCTCCCACACCGGCCCTCGCACAGCCCCACTCGCATTGGGGCTGCGGGCTCGCCTAGCCGCGCAAGGCCTCAACATAGAGTCTCACGTCACTCTCGGCAAAAATTTACCTCCACGCTCCAAACTGGAAACGTCGAGCCCTGCTCCCAGGCCAAAGGTGCCAGCCCCAAAAGGGATGCCTGGCCTCAAACCTCCCACACCGGCCCTCGCACAGCCCCACTCGCATTGGGGCTGCGGGCTCGCCTAGCCGCGCAAGGCCTCAACATAGAGTCTCACGTCACTCTCGGCAAAAATTTACCTCCACGCTCCAAACTGGAAACGTCGAGGCCCTGCTCCCAGGCCAAAGGTGCCAGCCCCAAAAGGGATGCCTGGCCTCAAACCTCCCACACCGGCCCTCGCACAGCCCCACTCGCATTGGGGCTGCGGGCTCGCCTAGCCGCGCAAGGCCTCAACATAGAGTCTCACGTCACTCTCGGCAAAAATTTACCTCCACGCTCCAAAATTTTTAACGTCGAGGCCCTGCTCCCAGGCCAAAGGTGCCAGCCCCAAAAGGGATGCCTGGCCTCAAACCTCCCACACCGGCCCTCGCACAGCCCCACTCGCATTGGGGCTGCGGGCTCGCCTAGCCGCGCAAGGCCTCAACATAGAGTCTCACGTCACTCTCGGCAAAAATTTACCTCCACGCTCCAAACTGGAAACGTCGAGCCCTGCTCCCAGGCCAAAGGTGCCAGCCCCAAAAGGGATGCCTGGCCTCAAACCTCCCACACCGGCCCTCGCACAGCCCCACTCGCATTGGGGCTGCGGGCTCGCCTAGCCGCGCAAGGCCTCAACATAGAGTCTCACGTCACTCTCGGCAAAAATTTACCTCCACGCTCCAAACTGGAAACGTCGAGGCCCTGCTCCCAGGCCAAAGGTGCCAGCCCCAAAAGGGATGCCTGGCCTCAAACCTCCCACACCGGCCCTCGCACAGCCCCACTCGCATTGGGGCTGCGGGCTCGCCTAGCCGCGCAAGGCCTCAACATAGAGTCTCACGTCACTCTCGGCAAAAATTTACCTCCACGCTCCAAAATTTTTAACGTCGAGGCCCTGCTCCCAGGCCAAAGGTGCCAGCCCCAAAAGGGATGCCTGGCCTCAAACCTCCCACACCGGCCCTCGCACAGCCCCACTCGCATTGGGGCTGCGGGCTCGCCTAGCCGCGCAAGGCCTCAACATAGAGTCTCACGTCACTCTCGGCAAAAATTTACCTCCACGCTCCAAAATTTTTAACGTCGAGGCCCTGCTCCCAGGCCAAAGGTGCCAGCCCCAAAAGGGATGCCTGGCCTCAAACCTCCCACACCGGCCCTCGCACAGCCCCACTCGCATTGGGGCTGCGGGCTCGCCTAGCCGCGCAAGGCCTCAACATAGAGTCTCACGTCACTCTCGGCAAAAATTTACCTCCACGCTCCAAACTGGAAACGTCGAGCCCTGCTCCCAGGCCAAAGGTGCCAGCCCCAAAAGGGATGCCTGCCTCAAACCTCCCACACCGGCCCTCGCACAGCCCCACTCGCACTGGGGCTGCGGGCTCGCCTAGCCGCGCAAGGCCTCAACATAGAGTCTCACGTCACTCTCGGCAAAAATTTACCTCCACGCTCCAAATTTTTAACGTCGAGGCCCTGCTCCCAGGCCAAAGGTGCCAGCCCCAAAAGGGATGCCTGGCCTCAAACCTCCCACACCGGCCCTCGCACAGCCCCACTCGCATTGGGGCTGCGGGCTCGCCTAGCCGCGCAAGGCCTCAACATAGAGTCTCACGTCACTCTCGGCAAAAATTTACCTCCACGCTCCAAACTGGAAACGTCGAGGCCCTGCTCCCAGGCCAAAGGTGCCAGCCCCAAAAGGGATGCCTGGCCTCAAACCTCCCACACCGGCCCTCGCACAGCCCCACTCGCATTGGGGCTGCGGGCTCGCCTAGCCGCGCAAGGCCTCAACATAGAGTCTCACGTCACTCTCGGCAAAAATTTACCTCCACGCTCCAAACTGGAAACGTCGAGGCCCTGCTCCCAGGCCAAAGGTGCCAGCCCCAAAAGGGATGCCTGGCCTCAAACCTCCCACACCGGCCCTCGCACAGCCCCACTCGCATTGGGGCTGCGGGCTCGCCTAGCCGCGCAAGGCCTCAACATAGAGTCTCACGTCACTCTCGGCAAAAATTTACCTCCACGCTCCAAAATTTTTAACGTCGAGGCCCTGCTCCCAGGCCAAAGGTGCCAGCCCCAAAAGGGATGCCTGCCTCAAACCTCCCACACCGGCCCTCGCACAGCCCCACTCGCATTGGGGCTGCGGGCTCGCCTAGCCGCGCAAGGCCTCAACATAGAGTCTCACGTCACTCTCGGCAAAAATTTACCTCCACGCTCCAAACTGGAAACGTCGAGGCCCTGCTCCCAGGCCAAAGGTGCCAGCCCCAAAAGGGATGCCTGGCCTCAAACCTCCCACACCGGCCCTCGCACAGCCCCACTCGCATTGGGGCTGCGGGCTCGCCTAGCCGCGCAAGGCCTCAACATAGAGTCTCACGTCACTCTCGGCAAAAATTTACCTCCACGCTCCAAAATTTTTAACGTCGAGGCCCTGCTCCCAGGCCAAAGGTGCCAGCCCCAAAAGGGATGCCTGCCTCAAACCTCCCACACCGGCCCTCGCACAGCCCCACTCGCATTGGGGCTGCGGGCTCGCCTAGCCGCGCAAGGCCTCAACATAGAGTCTCACGTCACTCTCGGCAAAAATTTACCTCCACGCTCCAAAATTTTTAACGTCGAGGCCCTGCTCCCAGGCCAAAGGTGCCAGCCCCAAAAGGGATGCCTGGCCTCAAACCTCCCACACCGGCCCTCGCACAGCCCCACTCGCATTGGGGCTGCGGGCTCGCCTAGCCGCGCAAGGCCTCAACATAGAGTCTCACGTCACTCTCGGCAAAAATTTACCTCCACGCTCCAAACTGGAAACGTCGAGGCCCTGCTCCCAGGCCAAAGGTGCCAGCCCCAAAAGGGATGCCTGGCCTCAAACCTCCCACACCGGCCCTCGCACAGCCCCACTCGCATTGGGGCTGCGGGCTCGCCTAGCCGCGCAAGGCCTCAACATAGAGTCTCACGTCACTCTCGGCAAAAATTTACCTCCACGCTCCAAATTTTTAACGTCGAGGCCCTGCTCCCAGGCCAAAGGTGCCAGCCCCAAAAGGGATGCCTGCCCTCAAACCTCCCACACCGGCCCTCGCACAGCCCCACTCGCATTGGGGCTGCGGGCTCGCCTAGCCGCGCAAGGCCTCAACATAGAGTCTCGCGTCACTCTCGGCAAAAATTTACCTCCACGCTCCAAAATTTTTAACGTCGAGGCCCTGCTCCCAGGCCAAAGGTGCCAGCCCCAAAAGGGATGCCTGCCCTCAAACCTCCCACACCGGCCCTCGCACAGCCCCACTCGCACTGGGGCTGCGGGCTCGCCTAGCCGCGCAAGGCCTCAACATAGAGTCTCACGTCACTCTCGGCAAAAATTTACCTCCACGCTCCAAACTGGAAACGTCGAGGCCCTGCTCCCAGGCCAAAGGTGCCAGCCCCAAAAGGGATGCCTGGCCTCAAACCTCCCACACCGGCCCTCGCACAGCCCCACTCGCATTGGGGCTGCGGGCTCGCCTAGCCGCGCAAGGCCTCAACATAGAGTCTCACGTCACTCTCGGCAAAAATTTACCTCCACGCTCCAAAATTTTTAACGTCGAGGCCCTGCTCCCAGGCCAAAGGTGCCAGCCCCAAAAGGGATGCCTGGCCTCAAACCTCCCACACCGGCCCTCGCACAGCCCCACTCGCATTGGGGCTGCGGGCTCGCCTAGCCGCGCAAGGCCTCAACATAGAGTCTCACGTCACTCTCGGCAAAAATTTACCTCCACGCTCCAAACTGGAAACGTCGAGCCCCTGCTCCCAGGCCAAAGGTGCCAGCCCCAAAAGGGATGCCTGGCCTCAAACCTCCCACACCGGCCCTCGCACAGCCCCACTCGCATTGGGGCTGCGGGCTCGCCTAGCCGCGCAAGGCCTCAACATAGAGTCTCACGTCACTCTCGGCAAAAATTTACCTCCACGCTCCAAACTGGAAACGTCGAGGCCCTGCTCCCAGGCCAAAGGTGCCAGCCCCAAAAGGGATGCCTGGCCTCAAACCTCCCACACCGGCCCTCGCACAGCCCCACTCGCAATGGGGCTGCGGGCTCGCCTAGCCGCGCAAGGCCTCAACATAGAGTCTCACGTCACTCTCGGCAAAAATTTACCTCCACGCTCCAAAATTTTTAACGTCGAGGCCCTGCTCCCAGGCCAAAGGTGCCAGCCCCAAAAGGGATGCCTGGCCTCAAACCTCCCACACCGGCCCTCGCACAGCCCCACTCGCACTGGGGCTGCGGGCTCGCCTAGCCGCGCAAGGCCTCAACATAGAGTCTCACGTCACTCTCGGCAAAAATTTACCTCCACGCTCCAAACTGGAAACGTCGAGGCCCTGCTCCCAGGCCAAAGGTGCCAGCCCCAAAAGGGATGCCTGCCCTCAAACCTCCCACACCGGCCCTCGCACAGCCCCACTCGCATTGGGGCTGCGGGCTCGCCTAGCCGCGCAAGGCCTCAACATAGAGTCTCACGTCACTCTCGGCAAAAATTTACCTCCACGCTCCAAAATTTTTAACGTCGAGGCCCTGCTCCCAGGCCAAAGGTGCCAGCCCCAAAAGGGATGCCTGCCCTCAAACCTCCCACACCGGCCCTCGCACAGCCCCACTCGCACTGGGGCTGCGGGCTCGCCTAGCCGCGCAAGGCCTCAACATAGAGTCTCACGTCACTCTCGGCAAAAATTTACCTCCACGCTCCAAAATTTTTA
Source organism: Grus americana (assembly GCF_028858705.1). Lineage (NCBI taxonomy): Eukaryota > Metazoa > Chordata > Aves > Gruiformes > Gruidae > Grus > Grus americana. The sequence goes on along the minus strand of NC_072883.1, from coordinate 773,901 downwards.
ACGTCGAGGCCCTGCTCCCAGGCCAAAGGTGCCAGCCCCAAAAGGGATGCCTGGCCTCAAACCTCCCACACCGGCCCTCGCACAGCCCCACTCGCACTGGGGCTGCGGGCTCGCCTAGCCGCGCAAGGCCTCAACATAGAGTCTCACGTCACTCTCGGCAAAAATTTACCTCCACGCTCCAAACTGGAAACGTCGAGGCCCTGCTCCCAGGCCAAAGGTGCCAGCCCCAAAAGGGATGCCTGGCCTCAAACCTCCCACACCGGCCCTCGCACAGCCCCACTCGCATTGGGGCTGCGGGCTCGCCTAGCCGCGCAAGGCCTCAACATAGAGTCTCACGTCACTCTCGGCAAAAATTTACCTCCACGCTCCAAAATTTTTAACGTCGAGGCCCTGCTCCCAGGCCAAAGGTGCCAGCCCCAAAAGGGATGCCTGGCCTCAAACCTCCCACACCGGCCCTCGCACAGCCCCACTCGCATTGGGGCTGCGGGCTCGCCTAGCCGCGCAAGGCCTCAACATAGAGTCTCACGTCACTCTCGGCAAAAATTTACCTCCACGCTCCAAATTTTTAACGTCGAGGCCCTGCTCCCAGGCCAAAGGTGCCAGCCCCAAAAGGGATGCCTGCCTCAAACCTCCCACACCGGCCCTCGCACAGCCCCACTCGCATTGGGGCTGCGGGCTCGCCTAGCCGCGCAAGGCCTCAACATAGAGTCTCACGTCACTCTCGGCAAAAATTTACCTCCACGCTCCAAACTGGAAACGTCGAGGCCCTGCTCCCAGGCCAAAGGTGCCAGCCCCAAAAGGGATGCCTGCCTCAAACCTCCCACACCGGCCCTCGCACAGCCCCACTCGCATTGGGGCTGCGGGCTCGCCTAGCAGCGCAAGGCCTCAACATAGAGTCTCACGTCACTCTCGGCAAAAATTTACCTCCACGCTCCAAAATTTTTAACGTCGAGGCCCTGCTCCCAGGCCAAAGGTGCCAGCCCCAAAAGGGATGCCTGGCCTCAAACCTCCCACACCGGCCCTCGCACAGCCCCACTCGCATTGGGGCTGCGGGCTCGCCTAGCCGCGCAAGGCCTCAACATAGAGTCTCACGTCACTCTCGGCAAAAATTTACCTCCACGCTCCAAAATATTTAACGTCGAGGCCCTGCTCCCAGGCCAAAGGTGCCAGCCCCAAAAGGGATGCCTGGCCTCAAACCTCCCACACCGGCCCTCGCACAGCCCCACTCGCATTGGGGCTGCGGGCTCGCCTAGCCGCGCAAGGCCTCAACATAGAGTCTCACGTCACTCTCGGCAAAAATTTACCTCCACGCTCCAAACTGGAAACGTCGAGGCCCTGCTCCAGGCCAAAGGTGCCAGCCCCAAAAGGGATGCCTGGACTCAAACCTCCCTCACCGGCCCTCGCACAGCCCACTCTCATTGGGGCTGCGGGCTCGCCTAGCCGCGCAAGGCCTCAACATAGAGTCTCACGTCACTCTCGGCAAAAATTTACCTCCACGCTCCAAAATTTGAAACGTCGAGGCCCTGCTCCCAGGCCAAAGGTGCCAGCCCCAAAAGGGATGCCTGGCCTCAAACCTCCCACACCGGCCCTCGCACAGCCCCACTCGCATTGGGGCTGCGGGCTCGCCTAGCCGCGCAAGGCCTCAACATAGAGTCTCACGTCACTCTCGGCAAAAATTTACCTCCACGCTCCAAAATTGAAAAGTCGAGGCCCTGCTCCCAGGCCAAAGGTGCCAGCCCCAAAAGGGATGCCTGCCCTCAAACCTCCCACACCGGCCCTCGCACAGCCCCACTCGCATTGGGGCTGCGGGCTCGCCTAGCCGCGCAAGGCCTCAACATAGAGTCTCACGTCACTCTCGGCAAAAATTTACCTCCACGCTCCAAACTGGAAACGTCGAGCCCCTGCTCCCAGGCCAAAGGTGCCAGCCCCAAAAGGGATGCCTGCCCTCAAACCTCCCACACCGGCCCTCGCACAGCCCCACTCGCAATGGGGCTGCGGGCTCGCCTAGCCGCGCAAGGCCTCAACATAGAGTCTCACGTCACTCTCGGCAAAAATTTACCTCCACGCTCCAAACTGGAAACGTCGAGCCCTGCTCCAGGCCAAAGGTGCCAGCCCCAAAAGGGATGCCTGGCCTCAAACCTCCCACACCGGCCTCGCACAGCCCCACTCGCATTGGGGCTGCGGGCTCGCCTAGCCGCGCAAGGCCTCAACATAGAGTCTCACGTCACTCTCGGCAAAAATTTACCTCCACGCTCCAAACTGGAAACGTCGAGGCCCTGCTCCCAGGCCAAAGGTGCCAGCCCCAAAAGGGATGCCTGGCCTCAAACCTCCCACACCGGCCTCGCACAGCCCCACTCGCATTGGGGGCTGCGGGCTCGCCTAGCCGCGCAAGGCCTCAACATAGAGTCTCACGTCACTCTCGGCAAAAAATTTACCTCCACGCTCCAAAATTTTTAACGTCGAGGCCCTGCTCCCAGGCCAAAGGTGCCAGCCCAAAAGGGATGCCTGGCCTCAAACCTCCCACACCGGCCCTCGCACAGCCCCACTCGCATTGGGGCTGCGGGCTCGCCTAGCCGCGCAAGGCCTCAACATAGAGTCTCACGTCACTCTCGGCAAAAATTTACCTCCACGCTCCAAATTTTTAACGTCGAGCCCCTGCTCCCAGGCCAAAGGTGCCAGCCCCAAAAGGGATGCCTGGCCTCAAACCTCCACACCGGCCCTCGCACAGCCCCACTCGCATTGGGGCTGCGGGGCTCGCCTAGCCGCGCAAGGCCTCAACATAGAGTCTCGCGTCACTCTCGGCAAAAATTTACCTCCACGCTCCAAAATTTTTAACGTCGAGCCCTGCTCCCAGGCCAAAGGTGCCAGCCCAAAAGGGATGCCTGGCCTCAAACCTCCCACACCGGCCCTCGCACAGCCCACTCGCATTGGGGCTGCGGGCTCGCCTAGCCGCGCAAGGCCTCAACATAGAGTCTCACGTCACTCTCGGCAAAAATTTACCTCCACGCTCCAAACTGGAAACGTCGAGGCCCTGCTCCAGGCCAAAGGTGCCAGCCCCAAAAGGGATGCCTGGCCTCAAACCTCCCACACCGGCCCTCGCACAGCCCCACTCGCATTGGGGCTGCGGGCTCGCCTAGCCGCGCAAGGGCTCAACATAGAGTCTCACGTCACTCTCGGCAAAAATTTACCTCCACGCTC
>NC_072883.1:337031-456998 GCF_028858705.1 Grus americana | reverse complement strand
GTGGCCCTCGCACAGCCCCATTCACATTGGGGCTGCGGGCTCGCCGAGACGAGCAAGGCCTCGACATAGCACCTTACGTCACTCTACTCTCGGCAAAACAGCACATTCACCCTCAAAACTCCAAACGTCGAGCCCCTGCTCCCAGGCCAAAGGTGCCAGACCCAAAACGCGTGCCTGGCCTCAAACCTCCCTTGGTGGCCCTCGCACAGCCCATTCTCACATTGGGTTGCTGCGGGCTCGCCGAGACGAGCAAGGCCTCGACATAGCACCTTACGTCACTCTACCCTCGGCCAAAATCACCATTCACCCTCAAAACTCCAAACGTCGAGCCCCTGCTCCCAGGCCAAAGGTGCCAGACCCAAAACGCGTGCCTGGCCTCAAACCTCCCTTGGTGGCCCTCGCACAGCACCCTCACACTGGGGCTGCGGGCTCGCGAGACGAGCAAGGCCTCGACATAGCACCTTACGTCACTCTACCCTCGGCCAAAATCAGCACTCACCCTCAAAACTCCAAACGTCGAGCCCCTGCTCCCAGGCCAAAGGTGCCAGACCCAAAACGCGTGCCTGGCCTCAAACCTCCCTTGGTGGCCCTCGCACAGCACCACTCACATTGGGGCTGCGGGCTCCACTCTACTCTCGGCCAAAATCAGCATTCACCCTCAAAACTCCAAACGTCGAGCCCCTGCTCCCAGGCCAAAGGTGCCAGACCCAAAACGCGTGCCTGGCCTCAAACCTCCCTTGGTGGCCCTCGCACAGCCCCATCACATTGGGGCTGCGGGCTCGCCGAGACGAGCAAGGCCTCGACATAGCACCTTACGTCACTCTACTCTCGGCCAAAATCAGCATTCACCTCAAAACTCCAAACGTCGAGCCCCTGCTCCCAGGCCAAAGGTGCCAGACCCAAAACGCGTGCCTGGCCTCAAACCTCCCTTGGTGGCCCTCGCACAGCCCTTCACACTGGGGCTGCGGGCTCGCCGAGACGAGCAAGGCCTCGACATAGCACTTACGTCACTCTACCTCGGCCAAAATCAGCACTCACCCTCAAAACTCCAAACGTCGAGCCCCTGCTCCCAGGCCAAAGGTGCCAGACCCAAAACGCGTGCCTGGCCTCACATTGGGGCTGCGGGCTCGCCGAGACGAGCAAGGCCTCGACATAGCACCTTACGTCACTCTACCCTCGGCCAAAATCAGCATTCACCCTCAAAACTCCAAACGTCGAGCCCTGCTCCCAGGCCAAAGGTGCCAGACCCAAAACGCGTGCCTGGCCTCAAACCTCCCTTGGTGGCCCTCGCACAGCCCATTCATTGGGGCTGCGGGCTCGCCGAGACGAGCAAGGCTCGACATAGCACCTTACGTCACTCTACCCTCGGCAAAATCAGCACTCACCCTCAAAACTCCAAACGTCCGGGCCCTGCTCCCAGGCCAAAGGTGCCAGACCCAAAACGCGTGCCTGGCCTCAAACCTCCCTTGGTGGCCCTCGCACAGCCCCATTCACATTGGGGCTGCGGGCTCGCGAGACGAGCAAGGCCTCGACATAGCACCTTACGTCACTCTACTCTCGGCCAAAATCAGCATTCACCCTCAAAACTCTCAAACGTCGAGCCCCTGCTCCCAGGCCAAGGTGCCAGACCCAAACGCGTGCCTGGCCTCAAACCTCCTTGGTGGCCCTCGCACAGCCCCATTCACATTGGGGCTGCGCGGGCTCGCCGAGACGAGCAAGGCTGACATAGCACCTTACGTCACTCTACTCCTCGGCCAAAATCAGCATTCACCCTCAAAACTCCAAACGTCGAGCCCCTGCTCCCAGGCCAAAGGTGCCAGACCCAAAACGCGTGCCTGGCCTCAAACTCCCTTGGTGGCCCTCGCACAGCACCACTCACATTGGGGCTGCGGGCTCGCCGAGACGAGCAAGGCCTCGACATAGCACCTTACGTCACTCTACCTCGGCCAAAATCAGCATTCACCCTCAAAACTCCAACGTCGAGCCCTGCTCCAGGCCAAAGGTGCCAGACCCAAAACGCGTGCCTGGCCTCAAACCTCCCTTGGTGGCCCTCGCACAGCCCCATTCACTTGGGGCTGCGGGCTCGCCGAGAGAGAGCAAGGCTCGACATAGCACCTTACGTCACTCTACTCCTCGGCCAAAATCAGCACTCACCCTCAAAACTCCAAACGTCGAGCCCCTGCTCCCAGGCCAAAGGTGCCAGACCCAAAACGCGTGCCTGGCCTCAAACCTCCCTTGGTGGCCCTCGCACAGCCCATTCACATTGGGGCTGCGGGCTCGCCGAGACGAGCAAGGCCTCGACATAGCACCTTACGTCACTCTACTCTCGGCCAAAATCAGCACTCACCCTCAAAACTCCAAACGTCGAGCCCCTGCTCCCAGGCCAAAGGTGCCAGACCCAAAACGCGTGCCTGGCCTCAAACCTCCCTTGGTGGCCCTCGCACAGCCCCATTCACATTGGGGCTGCGGGCTCGCCGAGACGAGCAAGCCTCGACATAGCACCTTACGTCACTCTACCCTCGGCCAAAATCACATTCACCCTCAAAACTCCAAACGTCGAGCCCCTGCTCCCAGCCAAAGGTGCAGACCCAAAACGCGTGCCTGGCCTCAAACCTCCTTGGTGGCCCTCGCACAGCCCCATTACATTGGGGCTGCGGGCTCGCCGAGACGAGCAAGGCCTCGACATAGCACCTTACGTCACTCTACCCTCGGCCAAAATCACCATTCACCCTCAAAACTCAAAACGTCGAGCCCCTGCTCCCAGGCCAAAGGTGCCAGACCCAAAACGCGTGCCTGGCCTCAAACCTCCCTTGGTGGCCCTCGCACAGCCCCACTCACACTTGGGGCTGCGGGCTCGCCGAGACGAGCAAGGCCTCGACATAGCACCTTACGTCACTCTACCCTCGGCCAAAATCAGCACTCACCCTCAAAACTCCAAACGTCGAGCCCCTGCTCCAGGCCAAAGGTGCCAGACCCAAAACGCGTGCCTGGCCTCAAACCTCCTTGGTGGCCCTCGCACAGCCCCATTCACATTGGGGCTGCGGGCTCGCCGAGACGAGCAAGGCCTCGACATAGCACCTTACGTCACTCTACTCTCGGCCAAATCAGCATTCACCCTCAAAACTCCAACGTCGAGCCCCTGCTCCCAGGCCAAAGGTGCCAGACCCAAAACGCGTGCCTGGCCTCAAACCTCCCTTGGTGGCCCTCGCACAGCCCCATTCACATTGGGGCTGCGGGCTCGCCGAGACGAGCAAGGCCTCGACATAGCACCTTACGTCACTCTACTCTCGGCCAAAATCAGCATCACCCTCAAAACTCCAAACGTCGAGCCCCTGCTCCCAGGCCAAAGGTGCCAGACCCAAAACGCGTGCCTGGCCTCAAACCTCCCTTGGTGGCCCTCGCACAGCCCCATTCACACTGGGGGCTGCGGGCTCGCCGAGACGAGCAAGGCCTCGACATAGCACCTTACGTCACTCTACTCTCGGCCAAAATCAGCACTCACCCTCAAAACTCCAAACGTCGAGCCCCTGCTCCCAGGCCAAAGGTGCCAGACCCAAAACGCGTGCCTGGCCTCAAACCTCCCTTGGTGGCCCTCGCACAGCCCCACTGGGGCTGCGGGCTCGCCGAGACGAGCAAGGCCTCGACATAGCACCTTACGTCACTCTACTCTCGGCCAAAATCAGCATTCACCCTCAAAACTCCAAACGTCGAGCCCCTGCTCCCAGGCCAAAGGTGCCAGACCCAAAACGCGTGCCTGGCCTCAAACCTCCCTTGGTGGCCCTCGCACAGCACCATTCACATTGGGCTGCGGGCTCGCCGAGACGAGCAAGCCTCGACATAGCACCTTACGTCACTCTACTCTCGGCCAAAATCAGCACTCACCCTCAAAACTCCAAACGTCGAGCCCCTGCTCCCAGGCCAAAGGTGCCAGACCCAAAACGCGTGCCTGGCCTCAAACCTCCCTTGGTGGCCCTCGCACAGCCCCATTCACATTGGGGCTGCGGGCTCGCCGAGACGAGCAAGGCCTCGACATAGCACCTTACGTCACTCTACTCTCGGCCAAAATCAGCACTCACCCTCAAAACTCCAAACGTCGAGCCCCTGCTCCCAGGCCAAAGGTGCCAGACCCAAAACGCGTGCCTGGCCTCAAACCTCCCTTGGTGGCCCTCGCACAGCCCCATTCACATTGGGGCTGCGGGCTCGCCGAGACGAGCAAGGCCTCGACATAGCACCTTACGTCACTCTACTCTCGGCCAAAATCAGCATTCACCCTCAAAACTCCAAACGTCGAGCCCCTGCTCCCAGGCCAAAGGTGCCAGACCCAAAACGCGTGCCTGGCCTCAAACCTCCCTTGGTGGCCCTCGCACAGCCCCATTCACATTGGGGCTGCGGGCTCGCCGAGACGAGCAAGGCCTCGACATAGCACCTTACGTCACTCTACTCTCGGCCAAAATCAGCATTCACCTCAAAACTCCAAACGTCGAGCCCCTGCTCCCAGGCCAAAGGTGCCAGACCCAAAACGCGTGCCTGGCCTCAAACCTCCCTTGGTGGCCCTCGCACAGCCCCATTCACACTGGGGCTGCGGGCTCGCCGAGACGAGCAAAGCCTCGACATAGCACCTTACGTCACTCTACCCTCGGCCAAAATCAGCATTCACCCTCAAAACTCCAAACGTCGAGCCCCTGCTCCCAGGCCAAAGGTGCCAGACCCAAAACGCGTGCCTGGCCTCAAACCTCCCTTGGTGGCCCTCGCACAGCCCCATTCACATTGGGGCTGCGGGCTCGCCGAGACGAGCAAGGCCTCGACATAGCACCTTACGTCACTCTACTCTCGGCCAAAATCAGCATTCACCCTCAAAACTCCAAACGTCGAGCCCCTGCTCCCAGGCCAAAGGTGCCAGACCCAAAACGCGTGCCTGGCCTCAAACCTCCCTTGGTGGCCCTCGCACAGCCCCATTCACATTGGGGCTGCGGGCTCGCCGAGACGAGCAAGGCCTCGACATAGCACCTTACGTCACTCTACTCTCGGCCAAAATCAGCATTCACCCTCAAAACTCCAAAGGTCGAGCCCCTGCTCCCAGGCCAAAGGTGCCAGACCCAAAACGCGTGCCTGGCCTCAAACCTCCCTTGGTGGCCCTCGCACAGCCCCATTCACATTGGGGCTGCGGGCTCGCCGAGACGAGCAAGGCCTCGACATAGCACCTTACGTCACTCTACCCTCGGCCAAAATCAGCACTCACCCTCAAAACTCCAAACGTCGAGCCCCTGCTCCCAGGCCAAAGGTGCCAGACCCAAAACGCGTGCCTGGCCTCAAACCTCCCTTGGTGGCCCTCGCACAGCCCATTCACATTGGGGCTGCGGGCTCGCCGAGACGAGCAAGGCCTCGACATAGCACCTTACGTCACTCTACCCTCGGCCAAAATCACCATTCACCCTCAAAACTCCAAACGTCGAGCCCCTGCTCCCAGGCCAAAGGTGCCAGACCCAAAACGCGTGCCTGGCCTCAAACCTCCCTTGGTGGCCCTCGCACAGCCCCATTCACATTGGGGCTGCGGGCTCGCCGAGACGAGCAAGGCCTCGACATAGCACCTTACGTCACTCTACCCTCGGCCAAAATCACCATTCACCCTCAAAACTCCAAACGTCGAGCCCCTGCTCCCAGGCCAAAGGTGCCAGACCCAAAACGCGTGCCTGGCCTCAAACCTCCCTTGGTGGCCCTCGCACAGCACCATTCACACTGGGGCTGCGGGCTCGCCGAGACGAGCAAGGCCTCGACATAGCACCTTACGTCACTCTACCCTCGGCCAAAATCAGCACTCACCCTCAAAACTCCAAACGTCGAGCCCCTGCTCCCAGGCCAAAGGTGCCAGACCCAAAACGCGTGCCTGGCCTCAAACCTCCCTTGCTGGCCCTCGCACAGCCCCATTCACATTGGGGCTGCGGGCTCGCCGAGACGAGCAAGGCCTCGACATAGCACCTTACGTCACTCTACTCTCGGCCAAAATCAGCACTCACCCTCAAAACTCCAAACGTCGAGCCCCTGCTCCCAGGCCAAAGGTGCCAGACCCAAAACGCGTGCCTGGCCTCAAACCTCCCTTGGTGGCCCTCGCACAGCCCCATTCACATTGGGGCTGCGGGCTCGCCGAGACGAGCAAGGCCTCGACATAGCACCTTACGTCACTCTACCCTCGGCCAAAATCAGCACTCACCCTCAAAACTCCAAACGTCGAGCCCCTGCTCCCAGGCCAAAGGTGCCAGACCCAAAACGCGTGCCTGGCCTCAAACCTCCCTTGGTGGCCCTCGCACAGCACCACTCACATTGGGGCTGCGGGCTCGCCGAGACGAGCAAGGCCTCGACATAGCACCTTACGTCACTCTACCCTCGGCCAAAATCAGCACTCACCCTCAAAACTCCAAACGTCGAGCCCCTGCTCCCAGGCCAAAGGTGCCAGACCCAAAACGCGTGCCTGGCCTCAAACCTCCCTTGGTGGCCCTCGCACAGCCCCATTCACATTGGGGCTGCGGGCTCGCCGAGACGAGCAAGGCCTCGACATAGCACCTTACGTCACTCTACCCTCGGCCAAAATCAGCATTCACCCTCAAAACTCCAAACGTCGAGCCCCTGCTCCCAGGCCAAAGGTGCCAGACCCAAAACGCGTGCCTGGCCTCAAACCTCCCTTGGTGGCCCTCGCACAGCCCCACTCACATTGGGGCTGCGGGCTCGCCGAGACGAGCAAGGCCTCGACATAGCACCTTACGTCACTCTACCCTCGGCCAAAATCAGCATTCACCCTCAAAACTCCAAACGTCGAGCCCCTGCTCCCAGGCCAAAGGTGCCAGACCCAAAACGCGTGCCTGGCCTCAAACCTCCCTTGGTGGCCCTCGCACAGCCCCATTCACACTGGGGCTGCGGGCTCGCCGAGACGAGCAAGGCCTCGACATAGCACCTTACGTCACTCTACCCTCGGCCAAAATCACCATTCACCCTCAAAACTCCAAACGTCGAGCCCCTGCTCCCAGGCCAAAGGTGCCAGACCCAAAACGCGTGCCTGGCCTCAAACCTCCCTTGGTGGCCCTCGCACAGCCCCATTCACATTGGGGCTGCGGGCTCGCCGAGACGAGCAAGGCCTCGACATAGCACCTTACGTCACTCTACCCTCGGCCAAAATCAGCACTCACCCTCAAAACTCCAAACGTCGAGCCCCTGCTCCCAGGCCAAAGGTGCCAGACCCAAAACGCGTGCCTGGCCTCAAACCTCCCTTGGTGGCCCTCGCACAGCCCCATTCACATTGGGGCTGCGGGCTCGCCGAGACGAGCAAGGCCTCGACATAGCACCTTACGTCACTCTACCCTCGGCCAAAATCAGCACTCACCCTCAAAACTCCAAACGTCGAGCCCCTGCTCCCAGGCCAAAGGTGCCAGACCCAAAACGCGTGCCTGGCCTCAAACCTCCCTTGGTGGCCCTCGCACAGCCCCATTCACATTGGGGCTGCGGGCTCGCCGAGACGAGCAAGGCCTCGACATAGCACCTTACGTCACTCTACCCTCGGCCAAAATCAGCACTCACCCTCAAAACTCCAAACGTCGAGCCCCTGCTCCCAGGCCAAAGGTGCCAGACCCAAAACGCGTGCCTGGCCTCAAACCTCCCTTGGTGGCCCTCGCACAGCCCCATTCACATTGGGGCTGCGGGCTCGCCGAGACGAGCAAGGCCTCGACATAGCACCTTACGTCACTCTACCCTCGGCCAAAATCACCATTCACCCTCAAAACTCCAAACGTCGAGCCCCTGCTCCCAGGCCAAAGGTGCCAGACCCAAAACGCGTGCCTGGCCTCAAACCTCCCTTGGTGGCCCTCGCACAGCCCCATTCACATTGGGGCTGCGGGCTCGCCGAGACGAGCAAGGCCTCGACATAGCACCTTACGTCACTCTACCCTCGGCCAAAATCAGCATCACCCTCAAAACTCCAAACGTCGAGCCCCTGCTCCCAGGCCAAAGGTGCCAGACCCAAAACGCGTGCCTGGCCTCAAACCTCCCTTGGTGGCCCTCGCACAGCCCCATTCACACTGGGGCTGCGGGCTCGCCGAGACGAGCAAGGCCTCGACATAGCACCTTACGTCACTCTACCCTCGGCCAAAATCAGCATTCACCCTCAAAACTCCAAACGTCGAGCCCCTGCTCCCAGGCCAAAGGTGCCAGACCCAAAACGCGTGCCTGGCCTCAAACCTCCCTTGGTGGCCCTCGCACAGCCCCATTCACATTGGGGCTGCGGGCTCGCCGAGACGAGCAAGGCCTCGACATAGCACCTTACGTCACTCTACCCTCGGCCAAAATCAGCATTCACCCTCAAAACTCCAAACGTCGAGCCCCTGCTCCCAGGCCAAAGGTGCCAGACCCAAAACGCGTGCCTGGCCTCAAACCTCCCTTGGTGGCCCTCGCACAGCACCATTCACACTGGGGCTGCGGGCTCGCCGAGACGAGCAAGGCCTCGACATAGCACCTTACGTCACTCTACCCTCGGCCAAAATCAGCACTCACCCTCAAAACTCCAAACGTCGAGCCCCTGCTCCCAGGCCAAAGGTGCCAGACCCAAAACGCGTGCCTGGCCTCAAACCTCCCTTGGTGGCCCTCGCACAGCCCCATTCACATTGGGGCTGCGGGCTCGCCGAGACGAGCAAGGCCTCGACATAGCACCTTACGTCACTCTACCCTCGGCCAAAATCAGCACTCACCCTCAAAACTCCAAACGTCGAGCCCCTGCTCCCAGGCCAAAGGTGCCAGACCCAAAACGCGTGCCTGGCCTCAAACCTCCCTTGGTGGCCCTCGCACAGCCCCATTCACATTGGGGCTGCGGGCTCGCCGAGACGAGCAAGGCCTCGACATAGCACCTTACGTCACTCTACCCTCGGCCAAAATCAGCACTCACCCTCAAAACTCCAAACGTCGAGCCCCTGCTCCCAGGCCAAAGGTGCCAGACCCAAAACGCGTGCCTGGCCTCAAACCTCCCTTGGTGGCCCTCGCACAGCCCCATTCACACTGGGGCTGCGGGCTCGCCGAGACGAGCAAGGCCTCGACATAGCACCTTACGTCACTCTACTCTCGGCCAAAATCAGCACTCACCCTCAAAACTCCAAACGTCGAGCCCCTGCTCCCAGGCCAAAGGTGCCAGACCCAAAACGCGTGCCTGGCCTCAAACCTCCCTTGGTGGCCCTCGCACAGCCCCATTCACATTGGGGCTGCGGGCTCGCCGAGACGAGCAAGGCCTCGACATAGCACCTTACGTCACTCTACCCTCGGCCAAAATCAGCATTCACCCTCAAAACTCCAAACGTCGAGCCCCTGCTCCCAGGCCAAAGGTGCCAGACCCAAAACGCGTGCCTGGCCTCAAACCTCCCTTGGTGGCCCTCGCACAGCCCCACTCACATTGGGGCTGCGGGCTCGCCGAGACGAGCAAGGCCTCGACATAGCACCTTACGTCACTCTACCCTCGGCCAAAATCAGCACTCACCCTCAAAACTCCAAACGTCGAGCCCCTGCTCCCAGGCCAAAGGTGCCAGACCCAAAACGCGTGCCTGGCCTCAAACCTCCCTTGGTGGCCCTCGCACAGCACCACTCACACTGGGGCTGCGGGCTCGCCGAGACGAGCAAGGCCTCGACATAGCACCTTACGTCACTCTACCCTCGGCCAAAATCAGCATTCACCCTCAAAACTCCAAACGTCGAGCCCCTGCTCCCAGGCCAAAGGTGCCAGACCCAAAACGCGTGCCTGGCCTCAAACCTCCCTTGGTGGCCCTCGCACAGCCCCATTCACATTGGGGCTGCGGGCTCGCCGAGACGAGCAAGGCCTCGACATAGCACCTTACGTCACTCTACCCTCGGCCAAAATCAGCATTCACCCTCAAAACTCCAAACGTCGAGCCCCTGCTCCCAGGCCAAAGGTGCCAGACCCAAAACGCGTGCCTGGCCTCAAACCTCCCTTGGTGGCCCTCGCACAGCCCCATTCACATTGGGGCTGCGGGCTCGCCGAGACGAGCAAGGCCTCGACATAGCACCTTACGTCACTCTACTCTCGGCCAAAATCAGCACTCACCCTCAAAACTCCAAACGTCGAGCCCCTGCTCCCAGGCCAAAGGTGCCAGACCCAAAACGCGTGCCTGGCCTCAAACCTCCCTTGGTGGCCCTCGCACAGCCCCATTCACATTGGGGCTGCGGGCTCGCCGAGACGAGCAAGGCCTCGACATAGCACCTTACGTCACTCTACCCTCGGCCAAAATCAGCACTCACCCTCAAAACTCCAAACGTCGAGCCCCTGCTCCCAGGCCAAAGGTGCCAGACCCAAAACGCGTGCCTGGCCTCAAACCTCCCTTGGTGGCCCTCGCACAGCCCCACTCACACTGGGGCTGCGGGCTCGCCGAGACGAGCAAGGCCTCGACATAGCACCTTACGTCACTCTACCCTCGGCCAAAATCAGCATTCACCCTCAAAACTCCAAACGTCGAGCCCCTGCTCCCAGGCCAAAGGTGCCAGACCCAAAACGCGTGCCTGGCCTCAAACCTCCCTTGGTGGCCCTCGCACAGCCCCATTCACATTGGGGCTGCGGGCTCGCCGAGACGAGCAAGGCCTCGACATAGCACCTTACGTCACTCTACCCTCGGCCAAAATCAGCACTCACCCTCAAAACTCCAAACGTCGAGCCCCTGCTCCCAGGCCAAAGGTGCCAGACCCAAAACGCGTGCCTGGCCTCAAACCTCCCTTGGTGGCCCTCGCACAGCCCCATTCACATTGGGGCTGCGGGCTCGCCGAGACGAGCAAGGCCTCGACATAGCACCTTACGTCACTCTACCCTCGGCCAAAATCAGCACTCACCCTCAAAACTCCAAACGTCGAGCCCCTGCTCCCAGGCCAAAGGTGCCAGACCCAAAACGCGTGCCTGGCCTCAAACCTCCCTTGGTGGCCCTCGCACAGCCCCATTCACATTGGGGCTGCGGGCTCGCCGAGACGAGCAAGGCCTCGACATAGCACCTTACGTCACTCTACTCTCGGCCAAAATCAGCACTCACCCTCAAAACTCCAAACGTCGAGCCCCTGCTCCCAGGCCAAAGGTGCCAGACCCAAAACGCGTGCCTGGCCTCAAACCTCCCTTGGTGGCCCTCGCACAGCACCATTCACACTGGGGCTGCGGGCTCGCCGAGACGAGCAAGGCCTCGACATAGCACCTTACGTCACTCTACCCTCGGCCAAAATCAGCACTCACCCTCAAAACTCCAAACGTCGAGCCCCTGCTCCCAGGCCAAAGGTGCCAGACCCAAAACGCGTGCCTGGCCTCAAACCTCCCTTGGTGGCCCTCGCACAGCACCATTCACATTGGGGCTGCGGGCTCGCCGAGACGAGCAAGGCCTCGACATAGCACCTTACGTCACTCTACTCTCGGCCAAAATCAGCATTCACCCTCAAAACTCCAAACGTCGAGCCCCTGCTCCCAGGCCAAAGGTGCCAGACCCAAAACGCGTGCCTGGCCTCAAACCTCCCTTGGTGGCCCTCGCACAGCCCCATTCACATTGGGGCTGCGGGCTCGCCGAGACGAGCAAGGCCTCGACATAGCACCTTACGTCACTCTACTCTCGGCCAAAATCAGCACTCACCCTCAAAACTCCAAAGGTCGAGCCCCTGCTCCCAGGCCAAAGGTGCCAGACCCAAAACGCGTGCCTGGCCTCAAACCTCCCTTGGTGGCCCTCGCACAGCCCCATTCACATTGGGGCTGCGGGCTCGCCGAGACGAGCAAGGCCTCGACATAGCACCTTACGTCACTCTACCCTCGGCCAAAATCAGCATTCACCCTCAAAACTCCAAACGTCGAGCCCCTGCTCCCAGGCCAAAGGTGCCAGACCCAAAACGCGTGCCTGGCCTCAAACCTCCCTTGGTGGCCCTCGCACAGCCCCATTCACATTGGGGCTGCGGGCTCGCCGAGACGAGCAAGGCCTCGACATAGCACCTTACGTCACTCTACTCTCGGCCAAAATCAGCATTCACCCTCAAAACTCCAAACGTCGAGCCCCTGCTCCCAGGCCAAAGGTGCCAGACCCAAAACGCGTGCCTGGCCTCAAACCTCCCTTGGTGGCCCTCGCACAGCCCCATTCACATTGGGGCTGCGGGCTCGCCGAGACGAGCAAGGCCTCGACATAGCACCTTACGTCACTCTACCCTCGGCCAAAATCAGCACTCACCCTCAAAACTCCAAACGTCGAGCCCCTGCTCCCAGGCCAAAGGTGCCAGACCCAAAACGCGTGCCTGGCCTCAAACCTCCCTTGGTGGCCCTCGCACAGCCCCATTCACATTGGGGCTGCGGGCTCGCCGAGACGAGCAAGGCCTCGACATAGCACCTTACGTCACTCTACCCTCGGCCAAAATCAGCATTCACCCTCAAAACTCCAAACGTCGAGCCCCTGCTCCCAGGCCAAAGGTGCCAGACCCAAAACGCGTGCCTGGCCTCAAACCTCCCTTGGTGGCCCTCGCACAGCCCCACTCACACTGGGGCTGCGGGCTCGCCGAGACGAGCAAGGCCTCGACATATCACCTTACGTCACTCTACCCTCGGCCAAAATCAGCACTCACCCTCAAAACTCCAAACGTCGAGCCCCTGCTCCCAGGCCAAAGGTGCCAGACCCAAAACGCGTGCCTGGCCTCAAACCTCCCTTGGTGGCCCTCGCACAGCCCCATTCACATTGGGGCTGCGGGCTCGCCGAGACGAGCAAGGCCTCGACATAGCACCTTACGTCACTCTACTCTCGGCCAAAATCAGCACTCACCCTCAAAACTCCAAACGTCGAGCCCCTGCTCCCAGGCCAAAGGTGCCAGACCCAAAACGCGTGCCTGGCCTCAAACCTCCCTTGGTGGCCCTCGCACAGCCCCATTCACATTGGGGCTGCGGGCTCGCCGAGACGAGCAAGGCCTCGACATAGCACCTTACGTCACTCTACCCTCGGCCAAAATCAGCATTCACCCTCAAAACTCCAAACGTCGAGCCCCTGCTCCCAGGCCAAAGGTGCCAGACCCAAAACGCGTGCCTGGCCTCAAACCTCCCTTGGTGGCCCTCGCACAGCCCCACTCACATTGGGGCTGCGGGCTCGCCGAGACGAGCAAGGCCTCGACATAGCACCTTACGTCACTCTACCCTCGGCCAAAATCAGCACTCACCCTCAAAACTCCAAACGTCGAGCCCCTGCTCCCAGGCCAAAGGTGCCAGACCCAAAACGCGTGCCTGGCCTCAAACCTCCCTTGGTGGCCCTCGCACAGCCCCACTCACACTGGGGCTGCGGGCTCGCCGAGACGAGCAAGGCCTCGACATAGCACCTTACGTCACTCTACCCTCGGCCAAAATCACCATTCACCCTCAAAACTCCAAACGTCGAGCCCCTGCTCCCAGGCCAAAGGTGCCAGACCCAAAACGCGTGCCTGGCCTCAAACCTCCCTTGGTGGCCCTCGCACAGCCCCATTCACATTGGGGCTGCGGGCTCGCCGAGACGAGCAAGGCCTCGACATAGCACCTTACGTCACTCTACCCTCGGCCAAAATCAGCACTCACCCTCAAAACTCCAAACGTCGAGCCCCTGCTCCCAGGCCAAAGGTGCCAGACCCAAAACGCGTGCCTGGCCTCAAACCTCCCTTGGTGGCCCTCGCACAGCCCCATTCACATTGGGGCTGCGGGCTCGCCGAGACGAGCAAGGCCTCGACATAGCACCTTACGTCACTCTACTCTCGGCCAAAATCAGCACTCACCCTCAAAACTCCAAACGTCGAGCCCCTGCTCCCAGGCCAAAGGTGCCAGACCCAAAACGCGTGCCTGGCCTCAAACCTCCCTTGGTGGCCCTCGCACAGCCCCATTCACATTGGGGCTGCGGGCTCGCCGAGACGAGCAAGGCCTCGACATAGCACCTTACGTCACTCTACCCTCGGCCAAAATCAGCACTCACCCTCAAAACTCCAAACGTCGAGCCCCTGCTCCCAGGCCAAAGGTGCCAGACCCAAAACGCGTGCCTGGCCTCAAACCTCCCTTGGTGGCCCTCGCACAGCACCACTCACACTGGGGCTGCGGGCTCGCCGAGACGAGCAAGGCCTCGACATAGCACCTTACGTCACTCTACCCTCGGCCAAAATCAGCATTCACCCTCAAAACTCCAAACGTCGAGCCCCTGCTCCCAGGCCAAAGGTGCCAGACCCAAAACGCGTGCCTGGCCTCAAACCTCCCTTGGTGGCCCTCGCACAGCCCCATTCACATTGGGGCTGCGGGCTCGCCGAGACGAGCAAGGCCTCGACATAGCACCTTACGTCACTCTACCCTCGGCCAAAATCAGCATTCACCCTCAAAACTCCAAACGTCGAGCCCCTGCTCCCAGGCCAAAGGTGCCAGACCCAAAACGCGTGCCTGGCCTCAAACCTCCCTTGGTGGCCCTCGCACAGCACCATTCACATTGGGGCTGCGGGCTCGCCGAGACGAGCAAGGCCTCGACATAGCACCTTACGTCACTCTACTCTCGGCCAAAATCAGCACTCACCCTCAAAACTCCAAACGTCGAGCCCCTGCTCCCAGGCCAAAGGTGCCAGACCCAAAACGCGTGCCTGGCCTCAAACCTCCCTTGGTGGCCCTCGCACAGCCCCATTCACATTGGGGCTGCGGGCTCGCCGAGACGAGCAAGGCCTCGACATAGCACCTTACGTCACTCTACTCTCGGCCAAAATCAGCACTCACCCTCAAAACTCCAAACGTCGAGCCCCTGCTCCCAGGCCAAAGGTGCCAGACCCAAAACGCGTGCCTGGCCTCAAACCTCCCTTGGTGGCCCTCGCACAGCCCCATTCACATTGGGGCTGCGGGCTCGCCGAGACGAGCAAGGCCTCGACATAGCACCTTACGTCACTCTACCCTCGGCCAAAATCACCATTCACCCTCAAAACTCCAAACGTCGAGCCCCTGCTCCCAGGCCAAAGGTGCCAGACCCAAAACGCGTGCCTGGCCTCAAACCTCCCTTGGTGGCCCTCGCACAGCCCCATTCACATTGGGGCTGCGGGCTCGCCGAGACGAGCAAGGCCTCGACATAGCACCTTACGTCACTCTACCCTCGGCCAAAATCAGCATTCACCCTCAAAACTCCAAACGTCGAGCCCCTGCTCCCAGGCCAAAGGTGCCAGACCCAAAACGCGTGCCTGGCCTCAAACCTCCCTTGGTGGCCCTCGCACAGCCCCACTCACATTGGGGCTGCGGGCTCGCCGAGACGAGCAAGGCCTCGACATAGCACCTTACGTCACTCTACTCTCGGCCAAAATCACCATTCACCCTCAAAACTCCAAACGTCGAGCCCCTGCTCCCAGGCCAAAGGTGCCAGACCCAAAACGCGTGCCTGGCCTCAAACCTCCCTTGGTGGCCCTCGCACAGCCCCATTCACATTGGGGCTGCGGGCTCGCCGAGACGAGCAAGGCCTCGACATAGCACCTTACGTCACTCTACTCTCGGCCAAAATCAGCACTCACCCTCAAAACTCCAAACGTCGAGCCCCTGCTCCCAGGCCAAAGGTGCCAGACCCAAAACGCGTGCCTGGCCTCAAACCTCCCTTGGTGGCCCTCGCACAGCCCCATTCACATTGGGGCTGCGGGCTCGCCGAGACGAGCAAGGCCTCGACATAGCACCTTACGTCACTCTACTCTCGGCCAAAATCAGCACTCACCCTCAAAACTCCAAACGTCGAGCCCCTGCTCCCAGGCCAAAGGTGCCAGACCCAAAACGCGTGCCTGGCCTCAAACCTCCCTTGGTGGCCCTCGCACAGCCCCATTCACATTGGGGCTGCGGGCTCGCCGAGACGAGCAAGGCCTCGACATAGCACCTTACGTCACTCTACTCTCGGCCAAAATCAGCACTCACCCTCAAAACTCCAAACGTCGAGCCCCTGCTCCCAGGCCAAAGGTGCCAGACCCAAAACGCGTGCCTGGCCTCAAACCTCCCTTGGTGGCCCTCGCACAGCCCCATTCACATTGGGGCTGCGGGCTCGCCGAGACGAGCAAGGCCTCGACATAGCACCTTACGTCACTCTACCCTCGGCCAAAATCAGCATTCACCCTCAAAACTCCAAACGTCGAGCCCCTGCTCCCAGGCCAAAGGTGCCAGACCCAAAACGCGTGCCTGGCCTCAAACCTCCCTTGGTGGCCCTCGCACAGCACCACTCACACTGGGGCTGCGGGCTCGCCGAGACGAGCAAGGCCTCGACATAGCACCTTACGTCACTCTACCCTCGGCCAAAATCAGCACTCACCCTCAAAACTCCAAACGTCGAGCCCCTGCTCCCAGGCCAAAGGTGCCAGACCCAAAACGCGTGCCTGGCCTCAAACCTCCCTTGGTGGCCCTCGCACAGCCCCATTCACATTGGGGCTGCGGGCTCGCCGAGACGAGCAAGGCCTCGACATAGCACCTTACGTCACTCTACTCTCGGCCAAAATCAGCACTCACCCTCAAAACTCCAAACGTCGAGCCCCTGCTCCCAGGCCAAAGGTGCCAGACCCAAAACGCGTGCCTGGCCGCAAACCTCCCTTGGTGGCCCTCGCACAGCCCCATTCACATTGGGGCTGCGGGCTCGCCGAGACGAGCAAGGCCTCGACATAGCACCTTACGTCACTCTACTCTCGGCCAAAATCAGCACTCACCCTCAAAACTCCAAACGTCGAGCCCCTGCTCCCAGGCCAAAGGTGCCAGACCCAAAACGCGTGCCTGGCCTCAAACCTCCCTTGGTGGCCCTCGCACAGCCCCATTCACATTGGGGCTGCGGGCTCGCCGAGACGAGCAAGGCCTCGACATAGCACCTTACGTCACTCTACTCTCGGCCAAAATCAGCACTCACCCTCAAAACTCCAAACGTCGAGCCCCTGCTCCCAGGCCAAAGGTGCCAGACCCAAAACGCGTGCCTGGCCTCAAACCTCCCTTGGTGGCCCTCGCACAGCCCCATTCACATTGGGGCTGCGGGCTCGCCGAGACGAGCAAGGCCTCGACATAGCACCTTACGTCACTCTACTCTCGGCCAAAATCACCATTCACCCTCAAAACTCCAAACGTCGAGCCCCTGCTCCCAGGCCAAAGGTGCCAGACCCAAAACGCGTGCCTGGCCTCAAACCTCCCTTGGTGGCCCTCGCACAGCACCACTCACACTGGGGCTGCGGGCTCGCCGAGACGAGCAAGGCCTCGACATAGCACCTTACGTCACTCTACCCTCGGCCAAAATCAGCACTCACCCTCAAAACTCCAAACGTCGAGCCCCTGCTCCCAGGCCAAAGGTGCCAGACCCAAAACGCGTGCCTGGCCTCAAACCTCCCTTGGTGGCCCTCGCACAGCCCCATTCACACTGGGGCTGCGGGCTCGCCGAGACGAGCAAGGCCTCGACATAGCACCTTACGTCACTCTACCCTCGGCCAAAATCAGCACTCACCCTCAAAACTCCAAACGTCGAGCCCCTGCTCCCAGGCCAAAGGTGCCAGACCCAAAACGCGTGCCTGGCCTCAAACCTCCCTTGGTGGCCCTCGCACAGCCCCATTCACATTGGGGCTGCGGGCTCGCCGAGACGAGCAAGGCCTCGACATAGCACCTTACGTCACTCTACTCTCGGCCAAAATCAGCACTCACCCTCAAAACTCCAAACGTCGAGCCCCTGCTCCCAGGCCAAAGGTGCCAGACCCAAAACGCGTGCCTGGCCTCAAACCTCCCTTGGTGGCCCTCGCACAGCCCCATTCACATTGGGGCTGCGGGCTCGCCGAGACGAGCAAGGCCTCGACATAGCACCTTACGTCACTCTACTCTCGGCTAAAATCAGCACTCACCCTCAAAACTCCAAACGTCGAGCCCCTGCTCCCAGGCCAAAGGTGCCAGACCCAAAACGCGTGCCTGGCCTCAAACCTCCCTTGGTGGCCCTCGCACAGCACCATTCACATTGGGGCTGCGGGCTCGCC
Source organism: Grus americana (assembly GCF_028858705.1). Lineage (NCBI taxonomy): Eukaryota > Metazoa > Chordata > Aves > Gruiformes > Gruidae > Grus > Grus americana. The sequence continues at coordinate 439,022 of NC_072883.1, read as the reverse complement.
GAGACGAGCAAGGCCTCGACATAGCACCTTACGTCACTCTACTCTCAGCCAAAATCAGCACTCACCCTCAAAACTCCAAACGTCGAGCCCCTGCTCCCAGGCCAAAGGTGCCAGACCCAAAACGCGTGCCTGGCCTCAAACCTCCCTTGGTGGCCCTCGCACAGCACCATTCACATTGGGGCTGCGGGCTCGCCGAGACGAGCAAGGCCTCGACATAGCACCTTACGTCACTCTACTCTCGGCCAAAATCAGCATTCACCCTCAAAACTCCAAACGTCGAGCCTCTGCTCCCAGGCCAAAGGTGCCAGACCCAAAACGCGTGCCTGGCCTCAAACCTCCCTTGGTGGCCCTCGCACAGCCCCATTCACATTGGGGCTGCGGGCTCGCCGAGACGAGCAAGGCCTCGACATAGCACCTTACGTCACTCTCGGCCAAAATCAGCCCTCACTCTCCAACCGGAAACGTCGAGCCCCTGCTCCCAGGCCAAAGGTGCCAGACCCAAAACGCGTGCCTGGCCGCAAACCTCCCTTGGTGGCCCTCGCACAGCACCACTCACACTAGGACTGCGGGCTCGCCGAGACGAGCAAGGCCTCGACATAGCACCTTACGTCACTCTACCCTCGGCCAAAATCAGCATTCACCCTCAAAACTCCAAACGTCGAGCCCCTGCTCCCAGGCCAAAGCTGCCAGACCCAAAACGCGTGCCTGGCCTCAAACCTCCCTTGGTGGCCCTCGCACAGCCCCACTCACACTGGGGCTGCGGGCTCGCCGAGACGAGCAAGGGCTCGACATAGCACCTTACGTCACTCTACCCTCGGCCAAAATCAGCATTCACCCTCAAAACTCCAAACGTCGAGCCCCTGCTCCCAGGCCAAAGGTGCCAGACCCAAAACGCGTGCCTGGCCTCAAACCTCCCTTGGTGGCCCTCGCACAGCCCCACTCACACTGGGGCTGCGGGCTCGCCGAGACGAGCAAGGCCTCGACATAGCACCTTACGTCACTCTACCCTCGGCCAAAATCAGCATTCACCCTCAAAACTCCAAACGTCGAGCCCCTGCTCCCAGGCCAAAGGTGCCAGACCCAAAACGCGTGCCTGGCCTCAAACCTCCCTTGGTGGCCCTCGCACAGCCCCATTCACATTGGGGCTGCGGGCTCGCCGAGACGAGCAAGGCCTCGACATAGCACCTTACGTCACTCTACCCTCGGCCAAAATCAGCATTCACCCTCAAAACTCCAAACGTCGAGCCCCTGCTCCCAGGCCAAAGGTGCCAGACCCAAAACGCGTGCCTGGCCTCAAACCTCCCTTGGTGGCCCTCGCACAGCCCCATTCACATTGGGGCTGCGGGCTCGCCGAGACGAGCAAGGCCTCGACATAGCACCTTACGTCACTCTACCCTCGGCCAAAATCAGCATTCACCCTCAAAACTCCAAACGTCGAGCCCCTGCTCCCAGGCCAAAGGTGCCAGACCCAAAACGCGTGCCTGGCCTCAAACCTCCCTTGGTGGCCCTCGCACAGCCCCATTCACATTGGGGCTGCGGGCTCGCCGAGACGAGCAAGGCCTCGACATAGCACCTTACGTCACTCTACCCTCGGCCAAAATCAGCACTCACCCTCAAAACTCCAAACGTCGAGCCCCTGCTCCCAGGCCAAAGGTGCCAGACCCAAAACGCGTGCCTGGCCTCAAACCTCCCTTGGTGGCCCTCGCACAGCCCCATTCACATTGGGGCTGCGGGCTCGCCGAGACGAGCAAGGCCTCGACATAGCACCTTACGTCACTCTACCCTCGGCCAAAATCAGCATTCACCCTCAAAACTCCAAACGTCGAGCCCCTGCTCCCAGGCCAAAGGTGCCAGACCCAAAACGCGTGCCTGGCCTCAAACCTCCCTTGGTGGCCCTCGCACAGCCCCATTCACATTGGGGCTGCGGGCTCGCCGAGACGAGCAAGGCCTCGACATAGCACCTTACGTCACTCTACTCTCGCCCATAATCAGCACTCACCCTCAAAACTCCAAACGTCGAGCCCCTGCTCCCAGGCCAAAGGTGCCAGACCCAAAACGCGTGCCTGGCCTCAAACCTCCCTTGGTGGCCCTCGCACAGCCCCACTCACATTGGGGCTGCGGGCTCGCCGAGACGAGCAAGGCCTCGACATAGCACCTTACGTCACTCTACTCTCGGCCAAAATCAGCATTCACCCTCAAAACTCCAAACGTCGAGCCCCTGCTCCCAGGCCAAAGGTGCCAGACCCAAAACGCGTGCCTGGCCTCAAACCTCCCTTGGTGGCCCTCGCACAGCCCCATTCACATTGGGGCTGCGGGCTCGCCGAGACGAGCAAGGCCTCGACATAGCACCTTACGTCACTCTACCCTCGGCCAAAATCAGCATTCACCCTCAAAACTCCAAACGTCGAGCCCCTGCTCCCAGGCCAAAGCTGCCAGACCCAAAACGCGTGCCTGGCCTCAAACCTCCCTTGGTGGCCCTCGCACAGCCCCATTCACATTGGGGCTGCGGGCTCGCCGAGACGAGCAAGGCCTCGACATAGCACCTTACATCACTCTACCCTCGGCCAAAATCAGCATTCACCCTCAAAACTCCAAACGTCGAGCCCCTGCTCCCAGGCCAAAGGTGCCAGACCCAAAACGCGTGCCTGGCCTCAAACCTCCCTTGGTGGCCCTCGCACAGCCCCACTCACACTGGGGCTGCGGGCTCGCCGAGACGAGCAAGGCCTCGACATAGCACCTTATGTCACTCTACCCTCGGCCAAAATCAGCATTCACCCTCAAAACTCCAAACGTCGAGCCCCTGCTCCCAGGCCAAAGGTGCCAGACCCAAAACGCGTGCCTGGCCTCAAACCTCCCTTGGTGGCCCTCGCATAGCCCCACTCACACTGGGGCTGCGGGCTCGCCGAGACGAGCAAGGGCTCGACATAGCACCTTACGTCACTCTACTCTCGGCCAATATCAGCCCTCACCCTCAAAACTCCAAACGTCGAGCCCCTGCTCCCAGGCCAAAGGTGCCAGACCCAAAACGCGTGCCTGGCCTCAAACCTCCCTTGGTGGCCCTCGCACAGCCCCATTCACATTGGGACTGCGGCCTCGCCGAGACGAGCAAGGCCTCGACATAGCACCTTACGTCACTCTACCCTCGGCCATAATCAGCACTCACCCTCAAAACTCCAAACGTTGAGCCCCTGCTCCCAGGCCAAAGGTGCCAGACCCAAAACGCGTGCCTGGCCTCAAACCTCCCTTGGTGGCCCTCGCACAGCCCCATTCACAATTCACATTGGGGCTGCGGGCTCGCCTAGCCACGCAAGGGCTCAACATAGAGTCTCACGTCACTCTCGGCCAAAATCAGCGTCCGTGTTCAAAACTGTAAATGTCGAGCCCCTGCTCCCAGGCCAAAGGTGCCAGCCCTAAAAAGGGTGCCTGGCCTGAAACCCTCCTCAGAGGCCCTCGCACAGCCCCACTCATGTTGGGGCTGCGGGTTTGCCTTAAGTTATAACAGTTCCCTACTTTTCTCTCTGCTCCCCCCCCCCCCCCCCCCCCCCCCCCCCCCCAGCAATCCTGTCCATACAGGGAGGGTAATGTATCTCAGGTGAGGGAACCTACTAGACAACCACAGGCAGAAGCACTTTGGAAGAGCCATGGATTGCAGAGCAGAGGGATACACTGAAGACAGATGCAGGTTGCTACATAGACGCAGACGTAGAGATGCATTTTTCAGAAGTAATATAATAAGAATTAAATTATAGCAGGTTGTGTACCAGAACAGGAGATGCCTAGAAACAAAAAGTGGAAGGCAGCAGGGTACAGGGCAGCATTGGCAGAAGAGCAAAAAACTTGGGGGATCTGGAGGCAAGGACAGGAAGGAGGCAGGCAGAGATCTGGAGAAGCATGGCAGGGATGGGCCCAGACACACGACTCACAGCACCTCCTGGCACGCACGGGAGGCCTTCGGCACCCCGAGGCCTCTCTCTGCCTCCGCGCCGTGCTCCTCCACAGTGCCGGCTGCCTGACCCTCGCCCACCCAGGAGCAGGTGGCGGGCGCCTCCATGCTCCTCTCCCACCAGGCTTCCCGGACGCACGGCAGCTCACACGCTCGGCTGACGGAAGCACCAAACTCCTGATGCTATGTGCTGATGGTGCTCATGGTCGTTGAATGCTGGCAGGGATTCTTCCTTGCCACAGGGTCTGGCTGTTCCTTGTCAGAGGCAGCTGCCTGTGGCAGCTGCTTTGTTTCTCTCCTAGGCCGGCTCCCAAGAACAGGCAAGGGGAGGCAGCCCCCTCCCCAGCTAGAGCCTTTGGCACAGCAGGGCCAGCCCCATTGGCTACACAAAGAGCAGCCCTGCTCCTTCACCACCTGCAGACCTTTTAAAAACTAGGCCCAGCCCCATCCTAACTGGACACACCTGGGCTACCCAGCCCCAGCACACAGCTGTGAAGATTTGCTCCTTAATGCACAACAGAAATACCAGCCATGGAGAAGATGCTTCTAGAAAGAAACCTCCTTCAGTGGTCCTCACGCAGCCCCACTAACACTGGGGCTGCGGGCTCACCTAGACCCCAAAAGGGTCAGAACAGTGCCTTACTGTCCTTCTCGCCCTCGATCAGCATCCAGCCTCCAAACTGAAAATGTCCAGTCCCTGCTCCACCTGAAATGTCTCCCATTTTTAGGAGGGTAAGTGAGGTGAGATGCTGCAAAGAAAGATCATGTAAGTTGCAGGCATCATCTGAGAGGGCCAGGAGGGCTCCATGTTCAACTAGCTGGAAAGAAACTCTCCGGAGCATTTGATTTTTTAAATGATTTATTATCAGATGGGAATTACCAGTTGGCCATCTCATGGTGGGGCAAAAGACAAGATTTTAAGGCTTTACAGGTGGCTAAGAACAAGCAGGGATTAAAGAAGAATTAATCGGTGCTGTTAAAGTGCAGTGAGATGTTGTGAAAGGTGACGACCACGATGTCCATCCCCTCTAGCGGCTTCAGTGATGTCCCCAGTCACCAACCTTCAAATACAGCTGGCCCCATGCATATCTCAAGCTTGACCTCAACCCACATGAATCTAGTTTTAAAGCCCCCAGCACCTCACTGGAAGCTTTATGGCATCATGATGCAGAGCTCCGTCCTCATGTTGAGCCTCTTCAAACCTTTAATCCATATGGACTGGATGTTTGGCACCCCCATTTTCACCTGAGAGCATCATGCCAGCTTAGTCTTGAATCCAGGCTTATCTCTTCTCCCAAAGGCTGAGCTAAACTCATGGACTCTGACTAACCCCACTGGACTAATATCATCTGTCCAGGCCAGATTTGAGCCAAATTTAGTCCTGCCAGAGGACCTGGTTGCACCCAGCTCTAGTATAAAGGATTACGGGAGCAATGCCTTGACTGGCAGCACGGTAGCTGGAGCATTTGGGGAGGAAACCTGCGGAGATATTGGTGCAGCATTGACGAGGCGCCCGGGAGCAATGCAAATGGTCACGGAGGGTTTGACACATCCTTTCTCTGGCCAAGGGCCTGAAATTGTAAGGAGGTTGGGTGAAGAAGAGTTGTTTTTTCTCTTCCAAGGGTAGACTTCTTCAACGGTTGACGAGGCGAGATAGGCACACGGAAAGCACAGTTTGCCTGCCCTATTTTGATGTCTGTGTCTGGATGAGAGGAGTTGCCCACCAGAAGTGCTTATTTCCCTCTGCCTTCTATAAAAGTGGCTCAAATAGTTGAAATCTATCCAGCAACCACCAAATGATGAGAAGAAAATGCTGGTGGGAGCCTGGACTCTCACTTGAGTGAGGCAGACAGAGTGAACAGCGACTTACCCTGGTGCCCTTCTCTTTCCATCAACTGAAGGAGGAGCTTACGTCTCTCTGCAGGTCATTTGATGTTCCTCTACGCCGGAAATGCAACCATGAGACATTGGGCCAAGGGCTGAGGCTGGGCAGATCTTCTGTCACCTTATGTTGAGAACATGCAGGACGGGCTGCCTTTCCTTTGCACAGGGTTGGAGCGCTCGATTGGGAACGGGGGAGAGTGAGGTTTGGCGCTGCTCTTCCTGAGAGCATTTCTATCCTGGTCTCTATCCTGCTGCTCTTAACCACCTAGGTGTCGGAGCGTGGGTGGAGTAAGGTGCTTCCACGACTCCTCCTGCCTCCCGAGCCGCCTGCTCGCTGCCGATGCCGAGGAGGAATGCAAAGGTCATCGGACCAGAGAGAGCGAGCCCAACTCCACCCAGAACCACGGCCGGATCCGCTCCCCGTCAAAAGAAGTTGGAGGAAAAGTGAAGATTGGTATTTTGTTGTCAACGTCAAAAAACGCCACCTCTCCCCATTCATAGTCTAGAGAGATCCGGATCTTTCTGGGGACCCGTGGCAGGTTAAGGAGGGTTGGAGGGGAGGTGAGGGCGCGGTTCTTGAAGCCCCATTGCTGCACCGCCCAGATCCCTGCCTCAGGATTAAAGCTGATGGGTCCTTTCCTCTGCAGAGACTCTTTGCTGACCCCAACGGCACAGTACTGTCCCTCTGCTAGATCCACCACCCAGTAGTGTCTCCCGGAGGTGAAAGCTTCGCAACCCAGCACACAAGGGTCGGCGTCAAACCGCTCGGGGCTGTCGGGAGATTCCTGCAGCATGTATTCCCATCTCACGCTCTTCTGATCCTTGGAGAGGATGAGGCGGGGGTGGGCTGTCTCTGGATCCAGCGTCACATTTGCTGTGGAAGAGGAAAAAAAAAGGAGTGAGAAGGAATTAAACTTATTTAATTTGCCTTTTGTCCAGGGACTGGTGTTGTCTTGGAAATTTAATAGGGTGTTTTTTTCTATCTGTAGTTCAAGACTCGATTATTCGTGTGACTTTCCCTGCACATCCACGGGACATCCTTCAGCAAACCAGAGTACCAAATTACTTACCCATTTTTTCTTCCTCTTTCCCTAAAAATGCACAATAAAAGATAAGTTATTAACAGTGATGGGAACTTAAATCCAAAAAACAAAAGTTGTATTTGTAAAATGGAGAAAAACACACTTACTGTGGCCTTCAATGCATATGCCTTAAAAAAAAAATTAAAAATTAGTTCTAATGAGGGTTTTTCAATTCCAAATGCCTCCAGTTCATGCTAATTTATTTCCTTCCTTCCCCCAAAGCGTGTTGGGGTTTTTTTCCTAGCATGAGATTAACCTGATGCAAAATAAGATCTCACTGAGGCTTGTGTCTATAACATGAATTGTCATTTAGATTGAACCTCAGGAAAAAAACCCCAGACACTTTAAACTAAAAGGCAGATATCATTGCACGGGGTAAAAAAAAAAAAAAAAAAAAAAAGCTGTAATAGGTCAAATCAGGAATTTCTGCCACAATTAGAAGGCATCACTTGTATGGTTTGCAGAGGGAGGAAGGTGCATGGGTGCTCTGGGAAGTCATGACCAATATTTTCACCTTTTGTGGGCGATTTCTGTGATGCCAAAGTCCACGGAGGTGACCAAGACAAAAATCTCACAGCTCACCTGCTCCAAAATGCCCCCATCTTTTACTGCTCCCAGAACAAGGAGAAAGGACACTCACGCATTTTTGCTTTATATTCCTCTGAAAAGAGAAACGATAAAATAGTTATTGCACATTTCTCCTCCTTTTTGTGTTATTCTAAGACTTTCTTGGCTCCCAATGCAAAAATCTATTTCTGTGCCTAAGGATTATTATTGTTTGCATCAATTACTATAATGACATTAATGACATAACTATACAGTACACTAGTATATAATTGTCTAATAGAATTGTTAGAGATATATAATTATATATTTCATATTATGCATTATATAATTATAATGCATGCATCTTTTTACTTTAATAGCCCAGGTTTCCATAAAACTCCCCAAAGTAGCTCAGAAAAAGGCAAAAGAAATAATAAGAAAGAATAAACAATAATAAAAATAAAGAAAGAGTAAGTAATAATAAAAAGAGTAAATATAGAAGACAAACATAGACTTGTGTATCTTTTTTCCCTGCAATTAAAGTTACTTACCAAGCTCTGCAGTGAGCTCATCTAAAAAGAGAGAGGAAAAAAAAAAAGGATTTCCGTTATGATTCACACCCAGGTGATCGTATGGATCTTACGAACACCCAAAGTTCACGTCTCGGGAAGAAGTCTGATACTCACCGATTTTTCTATCGCGTTTTTCTAAATAAAGGAAAACAAGAATAAGATAAAAGCAAAGTTGTTGTTATCTATTTTTTTCCTTCATATGAATAATACCAAAATACAGACTATAAACTGTGTATATTTGTTTTGGTGGAAGGCAGAGAAAAACACTCACTGATTTCTGCAGACAGTTCGTCTTGAGAGAGGAGAGAAAAAAAATACTTATTTTCATTATCATCATTATTATAATGAAAATAAAAGTCATGATTCCACGTACTGTGTTCCATGGGATTCAGGAAGGAGATGGACACTTACCAATTTTGGTATCACGTTCTCCTAAATAAGGAAAAAATAGAAAGGAAAGGGGAAAATAAAAAGTTATTCCTAAGCACTCCCCACCTTGCTGTGTGTCTTCAGCATCTAGAGATATTTTTTCATATAGAGGATTATAATTCTAATTTGCATTTTGCCTCTAACTTTATATAGATTAACCCACCCCGTAATTGACTTTCCTAATCTTAAAGCAAAGGTCATGACTTGCTCCTACCAAACCCCAAACTAAATATAAAGAAGATATTCACACAATTTTTTTTTTTTAAAGGACTTACCCAGCTCTGCAGTGAGTTCCCCTAGAAAGAGTGAAAGGAAAACTGGTCTTAATTATGAATATTTTTTTCCCTACAGATATGTACTAAATGGTTCGCTGGGGGATTCTACGTTTCTCTTCAAGAATATGTTTACAGATTTTTAATTTTAATTGCTCTCAGCAGAGTTAAGCACCGCTGAACTGAAGAGAGCCCTTGGCAGCAGAAAACTAACCCCAAAAATAACTCCTTATTATCCAAAAATGTAATACAGAAGAGCATTTGGGCTGCCCAGGGAGAATGGAGAGAAGCAAATGAGGAGCGAGGAGGACGTGAAGTTTTTGAACAGTCTTTTTATCTCATATTAAAGGAAAAGTTCTCTATTTCAGAGCGATATTTGCACTCCCATGTGCTCTCCCACCTTATGAGAGGCAGAAGGCTTGGAGAGAACAATGCTTACCGATCCGTGCAGCCCTTTCCGCTGAAAAAGGAAAAAAGAAAAGAAAAATAAGTATCTTAAAAGCATCACCCATAATTTTTTGTGGTTTTGAATCACCTACAAATTGCAACTTGACAATTGCCTGCAGCGCCGTACTGCTGGTTGTTGTTATTTATTATTATTTTTACTTTATCTGGGGGTGTTGGTGGTTTTTTTTTTCTAAGCTGATACATAAAAACCCACAAAACTCAAAATAATGTAAGAAAGTAACAGGGGGAAAAATAAAATAAGGGCGGAAAAAGAAAGTAAGGGGGGAGGAAACAGAAATTACTTACCAAGCTCTTCAGTGATTTCCTCTTAAAGGAAAGAAATAAATGAAATAATTAGGATTCTTTTGCTCAATTAGTACCTCGGGAGGACTGGAAGAATTAGAGATCTCACGAATTCCCGCAGTATTCAGAGAACCGGATGCGAAATTAGTATTTAGGGGTGGAAAAGCAGCTCCCTCAGCTGTTCCGGGGACTGGGATAACACGGGCGGCATCCCTCCACTCTGAACCCTGCCACAGCACTCATAGGCACCCAAAAAGGGTCCAGGAAATGAAAACAAAACCCACCTATTTTTTTATCACGTTCCCCTAAAAATAAGAAAGAAAACCAAGATTAAAATCACTTAAAAGTATCTGTTGATGTTATATCAGAGACAGGACTTTTCCCAAAAAAACTTCTTCTTATTAGTGATTTATTATTGGAAATTCCATTTTCTATTGGCTCTTATTTCCCTCTATCTAAGCCTCAATTTCTGGTAATGGAAAAGTTAATATCTGGGCAAGAAAGAAAACTCAGAAAGCTTTAGAAAAAGCTTTTGTTAAAGGTTCAAAAGAAAAAATAAAATAATAATCACATACCAAGCTCTTCAGTGACTTCACCTTAAGAGAGAAAAACATGGATTTCCATTAGGATCTGTTTATTCCCCAGATGTTTTCCTCCTTCTCTACTATTATTTGTTATCTTTGATATTCAAAGACCCAAATTTCCTCCACTTTTGCAGTTAAATAGTGGAGAAAAGTCAAAATCTGCTTCTGATGATGAGGTACAAATTTTACATCTGAATTTTACATCCTTTTACAAACTGGATTTGTTTCTCTTTCAATTTTTCAGTAATAATTTTTTTGCTGATGTTGTGATAACAGACCAGAAAACTCCAATTCAGCAGAAAAAAAAACTAAAAAGAAATGGTGGGTGTTTGCTGTCAGCAAAGGAAGGAAACGACTTACCAAGGTCTTCGGCAAGTTTGTCTTAAAAAAGAGGAAAAATAGAAAATTTTCATCACATACTTAAGGAGGATTCCTTCGAATCAAAAGGTTCTTCTGCCTTGGCAGGAAGAAAGATGATGCTTACCCCTTTCTAGATCACTGTCCTCTGGGAATGAAAAAAAAAGGGGAAAAACAGAGGAAAAGAAAAAAAAAAAACAGAATTCTTATTAGCCTCTATGCTTTTAGCTGCATCCCTCTTCCAGATATTACTTGCATTTGTTAGTAGGTTTGAAATGAGCTTGTAAATTATATTAAACACACTCATTTCTTTGTTTTAAAATGAAAAAATAATCCAGTCACAGCAACCTCACATGCACGTAACAAGATTTATCTCGCAAAACTCGAGACATCTCTTTTTTTGTCAAATTAAAAGAAAATGAAGATTTACCAGACTCCTCAGAAGATCCAGCTGCAAAAGAAACAGGAGGAATTAATTGTGTATATGTATTTTTATTTATACACACACAAAGAAAATATAGTTACAAACCCCCTTAAACTTTCTACATTTTTTAGAAGGGATGGAAAAATATCACTTACCAGCTTCCCTATCCTTTAATTCCTCTAACAAAAAGAAAAGAGAAAAAGAAAAGGTGAAATACAGATTTTTTTTTTTCCTTTTGTGCCCCAGATTTTTGTATCTGATACAAGCTAATTTCTATTCCATTGCTGGGTTTTTTTGTGCATTACTGTCAAATGTTATTATTTTATTTTTAAAGTCATTGGCACTAATCCTTTTACGCATCTGTTAGTTATCTCAAAAACTACATACAACCAGCCAACCCAAATTATGAGAAAAAAACCCCAAAACTACAAAAAAAAATCCCAAATCAGTTTTGTGGAAGGAATAAAAATGACTTACCAAGCTCTTCCGTCAATTTTCCTTAAAAAGGAGAAAATAAAATTTGTTTTAATCAGTGCTTTTCCTTCCCAAGGATGCGAGAGGGTCTTGACGGGGGGAACCCAAATCCTCCCAGATGTGCAGATGCTTTATGCCTCTTAATTGTTTTGGGTTTTTTTGGTTTTACATAATTCAATTAATTTATGGTATTTTGACCAAAATACTGAGCCAAAAAAAGAGCAGTGCCATCCCCCTGCTTGTGACCCCCAGGGATCGCATCACTCAGAAAATAAGAACGACACTTACTAATGATGGCATCTCGTTTTCCTAAAAATAAAACAAAAAACAGGAATAGAAATAAATAAAACTCTGTTTTTCCCCAATTTTTAGGTTTTTCCTACACAGAAGCTCTGCAGAAAAAACTCACCCATCTTAGCCAAAAAACCAAACCCCACCATTTACGCACACGTAACTACAGACAATTTTTAATTTCGCATCGAGGACCCACAACTGTGGGCGTATCGCTCCCCGGAAGGGCAAGGAAAAACATTTCCCGAGATAAAATCTTGCAAATAAAATAAACAAAGTTTTACAGTAATTCAGGACAGAATCGGAACTCCAGACCTTTTTCCTCCAATATCCAAATAAAAATATATACATATTTGAATTAATCATTAATTCAAAGATACTTCTTTGGTGACAGGAAGCACCAGCATTACTTATTTTAGGGGATCTCGCTTCCCACGGAGGACTTGTTTCTCCGAGACACGTGAATGGACTTACGAACTTCCGAATCTCGGTCCTCTGCAAACAGAAGTAGAAATTATTACCAATTATTACTATTTTTTCTGCGGGATTTTGCTGATGCACCCCTCTCAACGCCTCAACTTCAGCACTTTTTGCATTTCCTAGTTGATTTTTTTCTAAATTACACTTTGATAAATTACAGCTGCCTTTGGCAGAGCAGTATTTCTGCTAAAAGGGATGAAAATAATAATACAAAAAAGCCATTGGTGCATCCAAATGAGGCGGGGCAGCACCTGCACTGTCTGTACACTGAGTCTATTGATGGGCAGGGGAAGGAAATGCACTTACCAAGCAGCTCAGCAAGGTGCCCTTAAAGAAAAAAAAAAAAAAAATTAGATTGAAGCAGAGCTTTTTAACACCATATATATATTATGCATTTTATACATGTATAATTATACTAATAATGATTTTATAGGAATAGCTTTATAACATACAAATCATATATATTTATACTATATAATTAATATTATATAAACATATAGTGTGAAATATAAATATAATTTGTACATAACATAGATAAAAAAGGTCTTTGGCACACTGGGGCTGAGCCCAAAGCCACAGACCCCCCCCTCAAACCATGAGTATGGACACGACACTTACTTATCTCCGCTTCATTTTCCCCTAAAACAAAACAAAAAAAAAGGGGAATTAAATAACAAGGAACCACCGCTTTTGTCTTCAATCATTTCCCTATATTATCGGTAGCTGTTTGGGTCTTTAAATTACTTTATTTTGTTACTACCATGGCTGCCTTCTGCTTAAAAACGCATCCAGCCTCGGCTAAATAAATATTTGGTGGTAAAAAACAGGCTCAAGCAACGCCACTAATTCAAATATGAGGTAGTAAGTGTCTAAATGGGAGGACAGAAAGGAAAAAAAAAAAAGAAAAAAATATTGATTGTCATTCGGGTTTTTCTGCTCTGCGGATTTGGTTGTTGCTTTCTGCAGCCAATATTTTATATTTATTCCCTTCCTCCTGGGCAGCGACAAGCTTGCGTTGCCTCTGAGCTCATCGGTAAAAAAAGCAAAAGAGCTGCTGGGATAACATTGTGGCTCGCAGAGTGGGGTGATACTTACTGATTTTCACGTCACGTTCCTCTAAAAATGATAAAGAAATAAAAATAAATCAGCATGAGTTGTGTTCTACTGGTGTTGAAGTCAAGCTCTGCCGAGGGTTTATTCTAGTTTATCATAATATTATTATATTATTGTATTTTCTATTTATAATGTTGCTGGGAAATGATATTTTGTGGAATATTTATTATATATTTAAATCAGCCTTATAACCTGCTAATCTTAGCTTTTGCAGACATAATGATAAACTTGATTAAAATAGAAATTATTCCCTTAAAACCCTTCAGATATGCGGAGATAACTGCAAAAAAAAGTAATCCAGTTTGAGCAAAGCAGGGAAAATTTCTTACCAAGTTCCGCCGCGTGTTGCCCTTAAAATAAAGACGAAAAAAAAAGATGGGGTTTTTGTGACATCGCTCTGTTCTTCATGACGTAATAGGGTTAAGTCTCGCAATTCACAAAAGACACTTACGAAGTTTTCTATTGCAGTCCCCTAAAAATAAACAGCAATAAATGATTATGACATCGCTGGGTGCCTATCAGATATTTCTGCCTAAATCAATGTTAATGGGAAAACGACTCACCGACATCTGCAGTAAGTTCACCTGAAAAATAAAAGGCGGGGGGGGGGGGGAACATAGTTTGAAGGCACGGCTTTTTTATTTTCCTGTAAATACACAGGCAGGAGATCACGATTTTTGAGTGATTTCCTCCCAAGAAATTCATCCAGAGGTTCACTGGGCAGAGGAAATGCAAAACCTACCGATTTTTGTGTGCCGCTCGCCTAAAAATAAGTAGAAAAGACAATTGTGTGTTAATTCTCAAGGTTTCTGCCATTCACGTCTTACATTTTTCTCTCTCTTGTACTCTTGTACTAGTATTCTTGTACTGGGAATCCTGTTCTAGCCCACGTTACCCCTGTTTCTAATTATTCTGGGATTTTAAATTTCTCTACTGCTGCCTTTAAGATGTTGTTTTTCCCCAGGTAGGGAAACAGGCAAAAAGAAGTTTGGGGCTTGTTTTTATAATTGCATTTTTCTAACTGCAATTTAATAATTTGTTTGTAATGTAAGATTTTTTTTGTAAATTTTTTTCAGGTTAATGATTTTTAAATAAAAAATGCAAAAGGAAGGAAACAGACTTACCAAGCTCCACCGTAAATATTCCTTAAAACAGAAAATAACATTAATTCCTGTTAGATTCCCCCCTGCTCCAGCCCATCCCAGCTCTTCTCACAGGATTTCCCCCCCACCCCGTCATATTTCCCTTTTTTTCCCCCTTGAGTTTTGGCTCCCCCAAGCCCTTGAAATCCAAAAGGATCATTTCTTCTCATGACTCAAATTTAGTTTAATTAAGAAATTCCAGCCTCCCTTCAATGCCAAAACACCAACCAAAACATCCCAAGGTGGGTGAGGAGGAAATGTCACTTACTTATTGTCGCATCACATTTTGCTTAAAAAAAAAAAAAGATTCTGATCAGTTTTTGGTGCTTCTGGCTGGTCCTTCCTCCTTTTCCTCCCCCATGATACTGGAAAGAAAATTACTTACCAAGTTCCGCAGTGAGTTTCCCTAAAAAAAGAAGGAAATACAAGTATATTTTAAAGAGATGGACACAGTGTAAGAAATCCCTGGTTTAAGGTTACGTAGTGTAAAATATTACGTAGAATAAAAATGTATAGCCTGATGGTATAAAATAAGACTAAACTGCACCGTGATGGTGTGGAAACCCACGGATTCTGGCAATACATCCATTTAGGAATGATATAAGGGGTTGAATTTGGAAATGCAGGAAAAAAAGTGAGAAAATTGCAAAAAAATGAAGGAAGAAAAAAAAAAAAAAGAGGTTCCCAGAAGAAGAGACAGATTTTTGGAAACACACCAGCCCCTTGAGGAAAATCCACTGTAAGAGTAAGATTTTATGCATTGGGAGGGGAATGTCACTTACGAAGCCTCAAGTCTCGGTCCCCTGAGTGAAAAAAAGAAAGAAAAAGAGTAAAATCCAGCATTTTGGGGGTGTTTTTTTAGTTTATTTTACACAGCACTGCCCTCTTCCCCCAGGACAACAGGTCCTGAAGCCAAAAGCTCAAAGACCTTCTGTTGCAAAGCTGATTTATGCTCGTTTTTCTCATTATTTTAATTAGAAATTTTAGTTCTTTTATTAAAATAAAACCCCAAACCCCAAGAAAATCCACACATTGAAATCACATTTTTGTAAGGAACCAGGGAAAATCTAACTTGGGAGAAAGCAGAGACATCCGGCTGAGGGAACGATCCCTGGTGAGGACCAGGAGGTTCCTCCAACGAATTGTGTAAAAATCACGCAAAAAAAAATTAATTAAAACAATTATCACATGAGGTTCTGTAGAAAAATTAGACTTACCAAGCAGCGCAGTGAGTTTGCCTTCAAATAAGAAAAAAATAGGTATTAGTTCAAGTAAAACAACAAAAATTGACCCTAGAAAAGAGGTTTCTAAGCCTAAAACTGTCATTTTTGGTTCAAAAAGAAAGAGTACTTACGTATTTCTGCTGCGAGCTTGGCTGCAAAGAGAAAAAAAAAAAAATTTGTGTTTATTTAGGTGGTGTTTATCTGTGGGAAATGCAGAAGCCCAAGCTGAAACTTGGGGAAAAAAAGTGTTACTTGCCCCTTTTCAAGGACAAGGCATCAGAGAGGCTCTCCCTCCCCCAAAACAAGGGGGTTTTACCCCTAAAGCACAATGAAGAATGACACTTACTAATTTTTCTATCACGTTCCTCTGGAAAGAAAAGGAGTACAGAATTTTAAAAAAAAAGCGGAAAAAGTATTATTAAATATTTCCTTCTTCTCTGTGTATTGAGTCTACAGCATCCCTAGAGCTCTTAGGTCAGGAAAATTGCTTCCCTCCCCCCCCCAATATTGCCTTTATTCTGATAATTATACTTTGAAATTCTGATGCTATGAACGTTACTCAATCTACAAAAAGAAATCCTCAGGTTTCCCATTTTCAAAGAGAAAATAGCAGGGACAGACACTCCTCAGCACCCCCCCAAAGAGGAATTCCACTTACTGATTTTTGCATCGCATTCACCTAAAAAACCCCCAAACAAACAAACAAACAAACAAATCAATAAATACAGAGAAATGTAAAGCGACAACTCCTGCACCCCTCCCATCTCAGGATGCTCTGTCTTCACACCGTAAAATTCAAACCCAGAAATTTTATGCCATGGAAACCTTCCCCTATAATATTTTAGAAATAAGGTTTGTTATATAAATGTTTTAAAAATAAAGTTTGTTAAGGAAGAAATCCCCCAATAAGCACTCATTCCTAAAAGAAACCCCACAAAATATTCTAGTATTAAATTTAATTTTTTATACCCAGCACTTTTGCATAATTAAGCATAATTTTCATTTTAAGGAAATAAAACTCCTTACCCAGGTTCGATGTAAGCTTGCCTTAAACCAAAAGAAATAGACGGATATTAGCTTTAAATCGACCTTTATTTCCCTGCGGACACAACCGATAACTTGGCTTGCACCATGCCCAGGGTCAGGTTAATTATAACTGCACCATGTTGATGCTAACGAGACCAATGAGCTGGTAATTACTTATATTATGGGTAAAGAATCAGCATCTTTGGCAGGGGTGGAA
The DNA here is from genome assembly GCF_028858705.1 of Grus americana. NCBI lineage: Eukaryota > Metazoa > Chordata > Aves > Gruiformes > Gruidae > Grus > Grus americana. The sequence continues at coordinate 422,213 of NC_072883.1, read as the reverse complement.
ATAAGGAAAACAGGGCAGCCTTTATACCTGAGAGAGATTAAAGAGGCGACATGTAGCCAAAAAAACCCAAATTTTGCAGCTTGGCACAAACCCAAAGTCTTGCAGATATTTGAAAAAAACCCCAATTTAATAACCAGATGCAAAAAGCCCGAGGTTTTTACTTCTACCAGGAAAATAAAAATGACACTTACTGATTCTTCTATCACGTTCCTCTAAAAAAGAAAATAAAGAGGAAATACCAATGGTTAATAAGTGTTCACTTGTGAACCTCACATCATCCTCCACCTTCAAAGTTTGATTTTACTGGTGATTATTGTTTGAAAGTATGCTCTCTTTTTAATTAATTGACTTTATTTCTAGCCCAGATTTGACATACATTGGGGGAAATAACCTCTAAAAACCCATAGCGAAATAAAGGCAAAAAGGAAGGAAACCACTTACCAAGCTGTGCAGTCAGATTGTCTGTTAAAAAAAAAAATAAAAAAAAAAAAGAGAGAGAGAGAGAGAGAAAATATATTGGTTTTTTCAGGGACCTCCAGGGATACCCCATACCCTGTTTGGTCCTTCCTTTGCTTGGAAAATAAATATATTCTGCATCTAATACTTGACACATCTCCATTTGCAAAATCTACTATGAAAGATGGGAGAATTGGAGCTGGAAAAGGAATTTTTTTCCCCTCTGTTGTCTATACTGTTGGGTTTTGGGGTTTTTTTAAATAGTAGTTCTTGTTAAAAATGAATACACCTCCTGCTTTTTTAAAAACAAGTAAGAGAAAGGGAATAAATCCCAGGCAAAACGGCTAAAACCTATACAAGCTATAGAGAAATACATCGGATGGGATGGAGAGACGTGACTTACCGATCTCTGCTCTAAGTTCACCTTAAAAAAGAGAAATAAATCAGGATGCACGTTCAAGGATCACTTAAATCTGTTCTCTGTCTGACCTTGAAACTGCCACTTACAGATTTGGCATTGAAATAGGGTCAAGGGCAGACCCCAGAGCGGACAGGACTGTCTACGCGGATGTACGGATACTCACACAGGGTCGTTAAACAAGAAATTCCCTTATCAGGAGCAATTTGATGAAGAGAAGAAAGCGATACTTACCTATTTCTGCATTTTATGTCACCAAAAAAAAAAAAAAAAAAGAGAAGGGAAACGGGTTTAAGTTATTTTTCGCTTCTTCCACATATGTATTGTGTTCTTAATATTAGCAAGACAAAATAATCTCTGTTCTATCTGGACTTATTCTATTTATTACAGGCATTTCCAAGTAGTTTTATTTGTTTTAAGACATTTCTGCTTCTGCACTTGATTGATGCAGAAATGAAACAATGTCTTGTAAAAAATATTTTATTCCAACAATGCACGATTCAGGCTGTTTGGTTTTTAGGGCCACTTTTAAATCAAAGAAGGACACTTACCATATTCTGCATCACTTTCCTCTAAAAAATAATAGAGAAATAAATACGGGTTAGTCCTAAGAGCTCTCTGCCTCCAACATTTCTGGGTATAAATGAGATCTGGAGGAACATTTCTGGTTTAATAAGCCCATCTTCCACACAAAGAAACCTTTTTCTGTCTTTGGTAGTTAAAAAAAAACCCCAAAGAATCCCATAACCACACTCACCAAGTTCTGCGTCGCTTTCTTCTAAATGAAATAAAGAGAAATAAAATACAGACACGTCGGTCATTGTTGATGCTCCAGCTGCAGAAACATCCTCATTCAAACTTTGATGTGTGTAAGGAAGGTAAAGGACTTACCAAATTCTTCTGTTAATTTTCCTTAAAATAAAGTAATATTAAATCAAGGCTTTAGCACCAAGGTTTTACCACCAGGAGGAGGGGAAAAAAAAACCAAAACACAAGACACTTACTGATTTTTGCATCCCATTCTTCTAAAAGAGAGAGAGAGAGAGAGAATTAATTTAGCCTCAAGTGGGTCCTTTAGTGGGTTTTTTTATTTGCCTTATAGGACTTGTCTTAAAAAAAATGATTATGTACTGACTTTTTTTTTCCCCCTTATTGACCATTAACTCAGAACCAGTGTAATTTTGGGGACGTTATCTAATTTAGAATATACGATAGTCTAAGTCACACACCCAGCCCAGAAAAGCCATAGGAGATGCATATTAATGAGATTTGTTTTGACAGAAGAAAGAAAAAAAAAAACAAATCACTTACTGAGATCCGCGTTCCTTTTCCCTTAAAAAGAAAAAAAAATAAAGGGGAAAAAAATAAATAGGTAAATATTTTGCACGCTGGGTACAAACAGAGTTCTCTCTAGCCAAGCTGCATCCCTCTGGAGTTAAACATAACATTAATTTCTTGCATGAGCACAACACTAACAGCCAAGAGAAGCATCAAACTGGAAAAGGCGGCTGAGGGAAATATTGGAAAAGCAGCCCAAAACCAAGGAGAGCAGGGACTGAACACCCTCAGGCCCGGCAAAGCGGGGTTTTTGGGTGCCAAAGGAGCCGGGATTTGGCAGGCACTTTGTTAATAAAAATGTTTTCACGTACCTGACGCCATCGTCACCTTCGCTTCCTAAGCGGAAGCGCCTCCGAGAGCTTTGTCAACCTGGCAGGACAAGAGGGAACTTTGTTAAAACATTGCGTCCAGGGAAAAAATGGCCTTTACAGAGATGCAGCATGGAGAAAATCACATTTTCTATGAAAACGTGCCGATGTCCAGAATATTTTTGCCCACGTGAGTAAACACAATAAGGGAGAAATCCATTTTTCCCATTTTTTCCCCCTAGTTATTAGATTTTGTTATTTAAGATGTTTTCGGGTTTACATCTGGATGAGCGGTAGGAAAGTAGGTGTGATGGACCTCCATCGACATCTGTCACCCTGCTGATCACGGAAGGGGTCCAGGGCAAAAAGCTCAGGCTTGAACATCTATTTTTAATTGTCTGAAGTGGCCTGAGTCTAATTTCCCCTCTTCGTCTCATAAATCATTTAATAATAGCGTTTATCACGTTTTCCAACACGCTGAGAAGTGGCCCCATACGCAGAGGACGTGGTGCTACCATCTCTTTCAGCCAAAAAAGCAGCACTTGTTTTAAAATAAATATTACAGTAAGAGCTTCCCTCCTCTGCTGTCTTACTGCTCTACTTCTCATCACTGTATACGCGGTGATTTCTAGTCCAGGCTAATGTTTTGAATTGATTCTTCTTATTAATTAAAAATAAAAGGATTAGACTACCATGGGAAATGGTGCAGGGATGCAGATTTTGCGCCTCCTGCTTGCTCCTTGTCAATACACCACAGAGGGCAGACTCCATCAAGAAATTTTTCTTCCTAAATCACTCAAACTGGACAGGGAAGTCATAATAATTTCATTATATTCATGTCTTCCCTAAACTGTAGGTGCCTTTGGGAGCCAAGTTAGATAAATGTCATTACGAGGACCCAAATTTGTACAGAAACAGTTAAACAGAGCAAGGAAAGCAGTAATTCCATACAGTATTTTCCTAAATGGTAAAATTAAATTTAATACGAATCTTTTAATCCTCTTCCTGTTTTCTCAGTATTGTCAGATTCACGTACAGGAATAAAAGATCATTTCGTTCTAGGCTTTTTCCAGCTATCACGGAGGTATCATCTTTCTGCTTTCTAAATGCATCTCCCAGCCTGTCATGAAAGAGCCTGTGGAGCCACAACGGCATCCAGGAACACGATACCCACAAATGACGCTTCCCCTGCCCCTCTGGCACTTGTGGAAATTAAAAATAATAATAATAAATGACTTACCAAGACCCACGGTTGATTTTCTGTAATGATGAAGTTGGTCTAAGCGGGGCTGTTTTGCTCCCGGGCTGTGAGGGTTGCGTACGTGGAGGGTGTCTGTATCAGAGATTTTGGCAGGTTCTGGGAATGAAGTGCTCTTGGAAACCGGTACCCAGACTGGCTGGAGGCGTCGTGCGTCCGCACCGAGGTGGAAGAGCCGTCAGGGACACGACAGCTGTGCTGGCAGCGGGGAAGGGACCTTCCCACCACCTAATTTTAGCTGATTTAAATGCTGAGGCGGAGGGGAGGGCTGGAGGATCCCTATATAGTCATGGCAGGAACAGGATCTCTCCAGAGGAGGAATAGAAACAGAGATCACCTGGTGACATCGGGTCACCCTCCAGAGATGCCAACATCTCCCACAGCTTGTTTAGGGGACACGGTATCTGGGGCTGCGAGTGAGGACCTGCGGACTCAGCCTCTATAGGTAGCAGAGAAGATTTCAGATGTGCAGTGAACACGAGGAGTTAGTTTGTGCAGAGATCCTCCCTCTCCGAAGGGGGGTGGCATCGATTTCTGGCTGGCATTGCCCTAAAATAGAGAGATGCGAAACAACCTCGTGCTTTTCTCCTTCCTTTCTGTTGATGCCGCTCACCAGGAGAGCGACAAGACACAGATTTGAAAGTAAAATCTGTTTTCTTTTGCTGAAGAAGATTTACTTTACATTTTTATTTTTTTTACTGCTACAAGTTTTCCTTAAACCAGACAAATAAGCATCAAAATGCAGACCGCTCCCATAGAATATCCCTACAAGACTCATTTTCACCAGTTAACTCTGCCTTAAAGCAGCGTGAAGTTAGTGAAAGACATCTAAAATTGTCAATCTCTCCCTGAATTAGTCACCTGGCAGTTTTTTTAATAGTAAACAGAGAGAAAATAGTTTTTGGTGGTGCCGTTCACATGATTTGTCTCGGAAGTCAAGTTGCCTGAACTCTCAATAGGGTTAACGAAGACAAATGAGACATTTCCAGGGCATTACAACCCAGACTGGGGGAGATGTCTAACTAGGAAGGAGCGTTTTGGGCTTGGCTTCTGCAGAGGGGTATTTCCCACCCCAGAGACGCTGAGAAAATATGCTGAAAACAAGAAATCACTCGCAAGTTTTGAGACGTAGATGTCAGATCTTGAACCCTAAGGACGAGGATGCAGCGTCTTTACCGGTAGCTGTCCAGGAGATGCACAAACTGGCAGTTTCCTTTGCTAAGCCAGAAAATTAAAGGAATTAAGGACACACGAACAAAATGTGAAATTCATAGGGGATTCCTTGAGCTCCAGACCCCAGCAACAGCCACGGGCTGATGGAGAAGGAGCTTGTGATGATGCTAAAAAGAGAATTGGAGGAGAAAAAAGGGGCATCACTACATGGGCAGCCCTGGTTTCAAGCTGTGTAAAGTGCAGGCGATGCTGAGGATGAGGGTTAAGGTTAAAGCACTAAACTCCAGTGACTAAATCCTCTGGATTTCCAAGATGAAAAACCACACATTGCTAAGAGTAAAGAAACAGAAGGTGCTTGTCTTGGGGAAACCCGAGCAAGGGAAAAGGGGATAATGGCAAAGAAGGAGATGCCAGTTCTTTCTGGCAGCAGAGGTCTGGAATTTGGAGAAGACAAGAGAACCGGCGTGCTCTCAGGGGCTCTGCTAAGAGAGAAACCTCGCAGCACGGCCAGGAAGGTCAGCGGCACCTCCGAGACATCTTGAAGAAGTTGCTCACCCCTGACGCAGGCTCCAAAATTGCTCGTCGGCGTTGATAAAAGCGAATCCTCCAAAGGCAACCCGTGGGAGACGGCGGGAGAGACTTCCCTGGCATGAAAACACTGAAGCGGCTTCAACCTTTGGCATTTGAGGACTCTGAATGACATCAGCAAGGAACGCCTGGGATGAAATGTAAGATGCCAGGCTCAAAGGGCGAAGAAAACCAGCAGCGGAGGGAATTTTATCTCCAGGGCTACCTAGCCAAATTATTTCCCCCGAGGCCTGCTCGTGCCTGTCGAGTCATGCCTATTTTCTAGGCAATTTTCTCATTCACCTGGATTTTAAAGAATGCTGGAAGTTAAAATCGCTTTATTCCCTTAACCCTCTGCCCCACTGCCAGCCCCCCAAGGCCTTCCCTGTTCCCCCATCCCACCACCAGACCCCCCCACGTCCCTCCCCGTCCCCCACAGCCCCCTACCCCACCGACAGCCCCCCCCAAGTCCCTCCCTACGTCCCCCCCATTACCAGCACTCACCCCTACACTCCTTTCCGTACAGTGCCGTGCGCGCCGCCATGTTGCGCCGCAGCCCTGCGCGCCGCCATGCTGCCGTACAGTTCTGACGCTATTTCCGTTTCCGCCGGAAGCCAGTTCGGTCTCTTTCTCTCCCCGCGCTGGCGGCTGCTGTAGGTGGCCGGACGGGAGCGGGCAGTGCCCTCCGTTGAATCCGCCGCCATCCTCCCGTCCTACCGCCGCCATGACGGAACAGATGACACTGCGGGGCACCCTGAAGGGCCACAATGGCTGGGTGACCCAGATCGCCACCACGCCGCAGTTCCCGGACATGATTCTTTCCGCCTCGCGCGGTGAGGGCCGCACTCGACCGGAGGGGGGGGCGGGGCGGAATCAGGACAAGACCATCGGCGGGGCCTGAGGGTCGGGGGAGACCATTGGTCTGATTGAGGAAAGGAGCAGGGAGAGACTGTAGGTTGTTGGGGGGGGGGGGGAATAGAGAGGAGAAGGGGCAAGGGGAGACCGTGAGCCCGAAGGGGAGGGGGGCAGGGAAGGTTGTGAGGGTTGAGAGGAAAGAGACACCGAGATCTGGGGGGGGGCAGGGATACCATGAGCCTGCAAGGGAAGACTGGCAGCCAAGTGGAGAGCCTACAGGCCTAGGGATGGGGGACAGGCTGGAGCCCCCACCGTTAGGGCAGCCCAGCCTAGGGATGGGGTGTAGCAGGGCAGAGGTGCTGAGGAGGAGGAGGGGAAACAAAGCAGGGCCCTGTTTTTTGTGAGAGGCGGGAGGGGGCAAAGGAGCAGAGACTTGGTCACCCCATTTTCTTTGGCAGCCCCCCCCCCCTTCCCATAGGTGAGGAGGGATTGGGGGTGGGCAGAGGGATGACCCCCACCTTACCTCTCTGCCTCCCCCCCCAGACAAAACCATCATCATGTGGAAGCTGACCCGTGACGAGACCAACTACGGCATCCCGCAGCGAGCTCTGCGCGGTCACTCACACTTTGTCAGCGACGTGGTCATCTCGTCTGATGGGCAGTTTGCTCTCTCGGGCTCCTGGGACGGCACTCTGCGGCTCTGGGACCTCACCACGTGAGCCATGGGGACGAGGGTGTTTTGGGCGGGGGGGGAGGGCTGTAGCTTGCATCCCTGCTTTGTTTTGATGCTGGGAGAGGGTATGGGGTCACCAGTGCACCTTGAAACAGATGATTTATGCTTGGGCTGGAAGATAAATTCCAGCAGTGGGGGGAGTTTTCTGCGGTCAGTGCCACGATTTGGCACGGAGGTGGGAATTGGGGTGTTCTGTTGCTCTTCCTTGGCTCCCTCTCTCAATGATTAGACCTGACAAAGTCTGCTGATCCTCCACGATCTGAAGACATGTCCTGCAATTATGATGGGAGAGAAGCATCAGTGAGGCTCAAGCTCTTCTTTTGGCGTCATTTTGGGCTGAACTGGTACAACCAGGAGAAGAGGGTCAGGATTTGCAGAGCCAGGCGTGCATGCGGGATAAACTCATCCCGATTCCCCCAGTCCTTCCAAAGTTCTTCTTTTGAAGGAAAAAGGGAACCATCGCTCCTTACCCTTCATAGACCACTCTGTGTTTCTTTTTCCTTCAGAAATTTGAATTTTCCCCCTTCTTGGCAGAACACATGCATGAGATCTCCCGTTATCTCTGTCTTCCCGCAGTGGCACCACCACCCGTCGCTTCGTGGGCCACACCAAGGACGTCCTGAGCGTGGCCTTCTCCTCTGACAACCGCCAGATCGTTTCAGGCTCCAGGGACAAGACCATCAAGCTCTGGAACACCTTGGGTGTCTGCAAGTACACAGTGCAGGTGAGCCAGGGAAGGTTTCCGTGTCAAGAGACAAGACCTCCGTGGACTTTTTAGGTGCACTCCCACTGCTTTTGATCAGGAATCCAGGTCTCCCAGTCCTGTCCTGATGATTAGAAGTGAGGTGTTCCCTGCTGACCTCTCTCTGGGGGGTTCTGAGGACAAGTCCTGCAATTATGAGGGACGGAGGACGAGGCGGTGGGATGTCTGGGAAAGCTTTGGAGTGCCGGGATGCGGCAGGTCTGATCTTGCAGTGCCCCGTGGACGGGGCGGGGAAGACTCGGCCGCGTTTCCTTGCTGTGAACCCAGTGTCATTGTTCTTCCCCAGGACGAGAGTCACTCGGAGTGGGTGTCGTGTGTGCGTTTCTCCCCGAACAGCAGCAACCCCATCATCGTCTCCTGCGGCTGGGACAAGCTGGTGAAGGTGAGCTGGGATCACCGGTGGCAGGGGAGGATCGGAGCAGCCAAAGTGCTCCAGGGATGGTTTTCCCCCCACCCAATATCTCCAGGATTGGGGTGCAGTAGCAGTGTTTAACCCCCTTTTCTTCTGCACATCCCCCCCCCCCCCCCCTGTTTTTCCCCACCCAGGTTTGGAATTTGGCTAACTGCAAGCTGAAGACTAACCACATCGGGCACACGGGTTACTTGAACACGGTGACTGTCTCCCCTGACGGCTCCCTCTGTGCCTCCGGTGGCAAGGTATGTGTCACGGGGGAAGGCTGACACCCCGAGACAAGATCTCTGCCTCCTGCCAGCAGTTCTGGCTCATTTCTGTGTCTCCCACCTTGAGAATCATGGAATGGTTTGGGTTGGAAGGGACCTTAAAGATCATCTAGTTCCAACCCCCCTGCTGCGGGCAGGGACACCCACCACTAGACCACCTTGGGCTCCACATTGTGGTCATGGCTCGAGTGGGGTGGCAACAGCCCAAAGATCTGGCCTGACTTGGTGGCCCTAGTAGCAGATGTCAAGCAAGGAAGGAAGATCATGGCAAAGATGCTTGCTTAGCTCCAGGGACCTTCTTTAGCTCTTTTTTCTTTGAATTTTCCTGCTGCGTCCTTTAGTTTTTCTGTATCCACGCTGGCTCGTGGCAGAAGTGGTCCAGCTGAACTGTGGTTGGGGTGGAAAGAGGCTTTTTTTGGGGCGGGTGATGAGTGTTGGGGTTTGCTCTGACTCCTGCTGCTCTGCAGGACGGCCAGGCCATGCTGTGGGACCTGAATGAAGGCAAACACCTCTACACCCTGGATGGAGGAGACATCATCAACGCCCTGTGCTTCAGCCCCAACCGCTACTGGCTGTGTGCTGCCACCGGCCCCAGCATCAAGATCTGGGTACGTCACTGCTCCGTCCCCACCTGGGCAGGGCTTCCTCCAGAAGATTCGCTTTCCTCAGCTTTTGGGTTGTGCCAGGTTTGGAGTCACCTTCACAGTCGAGATCCTTGGATCACAGATCTTAGAGGAGGAACTCTTCTGGATGAGTGTCCCCACCCCGGTGGGGGGGGGTTAGGGTGCACGTGGCCTCGTCCACTGGCCCGGGGAGGTAACGGTGGCTGTGGGACAGAGCTACCACGCCATGATGAAACACTTCCATGCCATCCGACTGCATCTCTCTGCGGAAATCCAGAGGCTGTTTCTGAGCGACCCTCTGCTCCCTCACGGTGTTCGAGAGTTGGGTGGGATTCAGCCGTGGGACTCTCCCTGCGGGACCCCTCATTCCTCTACTTTCTTCTTTCTCCTGCAGGACCTGGAAGGCAAAATCATTGTGGACGAGCTGAAGCAGGAGGTGATCAGCACCAGCAGCAAAGCTGAACCACCCCAGTGCACTTCCCTGGCCTGGTCCGCAGATGGGCAGGTAAAAACCATCCCCCTTGTCCCTGTCCTGGCATCCCAGCCCCGGGGAACGAGGATTTTGGGGGCCTTCCTGCCATCCAACCCTTCCCATGACCCTAATCTCGTTTCTCTCCGTAGACCCTCTTTGCCGGCTACACAGATAACCTCGTCCGGGTGTGGCAAGTCACCATTGGAACCAGATGAGGAGGTGGTAGCAAGAAACCGTAAATTTTGTGTACAAAAATAAAAAAATATCAATAAAAGAGTGCTCTATCAAGCTCCTGGCCACCATTGGGTCATCCCACAACCTGGAGCTTTGTGGAAGATCTGGGGTTGGAGCTTTACTCCGTCCAGATGCAGGTGCCAGATCAGGAACCTTAAGGGAGAAGCAAAAACCTGACATTCCTGTCGGGGAGGGCTTTATCTCCACAAAAAGTTGTCGTCCCCCCCCTCCCACCTTCAAGGTTGGGGATGTGGTGGTGGGACAGGGCTTGGGGATGAGCAGCAGAACTTGGAGAGCGACAGGAGACAATCGTCTCATGGGTTCAACCCTGTGATGTAGAAAAATGAGAGCAGAGGGGAATAATTTCATGATCACAGGGAGCATGGTAGGACTTGGAAGATGGTCTCTGGCCAGCAAGGGACTCGTGTTTCTTCTTCCATGCGTGGTGTTGCTGCGAGACCTGCAGACCTGGGAAAACAAACACAATTCCCAAGAAAACAGATAAAATTAAGCAGAAGCAGCAGTTACAAAAGCAAGGCCTTGGCTTTTTTGGAGCAGCTGTTAACAAAGGAGAGGTTTCAACATGGAACTTCTCAACCCAGTAGCCTCCAGGCCCTGAGCCTGTGTGCAAACAGCCATTTTTCTGCAGATTTAGGACATTTTTTGGCTCTTTCCTGGCTGTCAGACCCACAAGCCACCCGTGTCACTGAGCTGGAAGGGACTCTGGTCCCTCGGTGACGCCAGCTCGGCCATTGGGTGCTGCCCATGACAGGCTCTTTGGGCAGGTAAGAGCAAGTCAGCTGCTTCCGGAAGGGATACAGACATCTGGCTCTGGGCCTGACCTAATCCAATTAGGAGGGATTAGGTCAGGATTTAATGAGGCAAGACTTAAAGTGCATCAGCTTACCAGGACAATTCAGTAACAGCAAGGCCAGGGGACCTGGACCTTGATGCTGTGCGCAATTTAAGCCAGACTCATTTAGAAACTGCTCCCGGATCTTTCAAGCCTCCACCAGGATCTCAATAAGCCAGAGACTCAGGTTTACAACCTTATTCTTTATTATTATTATTATTTCTTGACATTTCATAAAACTAAATCTCCATTTAATTCTTATTTTAGCCAAAAATATTTTGAACTAGCTCTGTAACGCCAACAGGAAAAAAAATACCAATCCACCAACAAAAAAAAAAAAGAATAAAACACAACTGGTGCAGTCAGAGTCTCTCGAGTGGGACAGGATTCAGCTGGAAACTCAACAACAGCCAAGAAAAAAAAATGGAGGGGCAGGGGGAGAGAAAATAAATATCCCCAACTCTGAGAGCTCTCAAGCTGCAAGGGGAAAACGGGAGGCCGGTTCCTACCCCCACGGCTGGGACGTGCCGACTCTGGAGGAGAAAACCAGCTCTTTGCACCCTCCTCGGCCCCGAATAAAGTGCCAGGCCCACAAGAAATGGTTACGAAGGGAATTGGGGGGGTTAGGACATCTGAGATCCCCTCCCCAACAAAAAAAAAAAAAAGTGACACAGAAAGCAAGGAACAGGAGAAGATCGCAGGTTAAAATGGGTTCGACTCTGGGTCCAAACACCAGCTGGGGGCTGAAGACGCTCAGAAGGCAAATCCCAACAAACCCAGACACCTTGGCGCAACTGGGACATGAAAGCCACTGAATTTGGGAAGATGGTGGAGTTTCAAGAAGCTCCTTGATGCACAGACACACACACCCCCCCCCCCCCCCCCCGCTGCTTCCTCCAGGAGCTCAAGCTCTGCATCCAGAGAGAGCCAAGACGCTCCTCAAACCTCAACCGTGGGCACAACACGGGCAGAAAATGCACTGGAAAACTTTAGGCTGGAAGATCGGGAAGAGGGAAAGAGGAGCAGCGAAGTGAAAACGCCTCTGAGGCAGATCCTGCCCTCTTCCAAACCAGCTTTGGATCGGCAGTACGACGGCGGCGAGATCCCGGGAAGGAGCTGGCAGGAGGGACGGGAGGTCGAGGAAAGAGGCCTTGTGAGCAAGCAAGTGCAAGACGACAAGTGCAGCGTTGGATCCCAAAACGGAATCCCGAGGGATTCAAGGGGGGAGGAGGGGGAAGAGTGTGGCCATGTGCAAAGCTGGATCCCAGGGTGAGGCCGGATCCAGCGTGGGTAGAGGCAGCCAGCAGGGAGGGCGAGGGACAGCTGGTCAGGCGCAGATTTTGATGCGGGTGCCCTTGGCCAAGATGCGAAAGAAGGGGAAGATGCGCTCGTGGAAGGAGGCGTTGAAGGTGTGGATGTGGGTCATGCTCTCGGCATTGTAGAAGCAGAGTTGGCCCCGCTCGTAGTCCAGGTAGACACCGAAGCGCCGGGGCCGTTCGCTGGGCGACAGCGCCGTCTGCTCCGTGGCCGTCAATGCTTGGTACTTCTTCCCGTTGGTGCCCACACACCAAATTTCCCGTTTTTGGTGAGGACCCACTGTTTTCTCTTTACGACGAGCTGTTTCGCGGGCTGCGCCCACCGCCCAACCTCGTCGGCCTCCCACTTCCACCTCCCAGTAGTGACGACCGGTGGTGAAGCCCTGGGAACCCAGCACGCAATAATCCGAATCGAAACGTTTTGGGTTGTCCGGCAGATCCTGGCGGCGTTCGCCCAGCTTGACGCTGCGTCGGTCCAGGGAGAGGCTCAAGCGGGGGTGGGCTGTGTCGGGGTCGAGGGTGACATCAGCTGGAAGGGAGATGGGAATGTTAGGGGGTCATCGGTCACATCTGTCTCCCTGCAGATCCCAATCCCAAGATTTTTTCCCCCTCCTCTTAGTTTCCAACTCCAAATCCTCACCTGCTGCAGCACCAGTGGCTACTGTGACCGATAGCCCCCACTGGGGGTCTGTGCTGGTTTTGGCTGGGATAGAGTTAAACCTCTTGAAAGAAATTTGGGGGTTTAAACTCCTTTAACCCCCATAAATTTTCTTTCAACTCCCTAATTTCTTTCAATTCCTTTAACCCTCCAAATTCTCTTTCAACCCTGGGACGGATCCCATCCCAGCCCCGCACAGAACCATCAGCGACTCTGGATCCAGCTCTGCTTTTTGGGACAGGAAGAGCAGACAGCCGTGTCAGGGGAGAATCCAGACCGAAGGACAGAGCAAGGCGCAGAGAGGAAGAAGATACTGGCATTGAGGGGACCGGCAGAAAAAGGGGATGGAAATCTGGGAGGGCAGAGGGGGAACCCCAACACTGCTGGGGATACACAAGAGATCCCAGCCTGGGGAGGGTCCGTTCCCGAGGAACTCACGGAGAAGCTGCGTCATCCCCTAGGGCAGAGGAACCAGGTCTCGCTCACCTTGAGGGACTTTACTGAAGACTTTCTCCATCTTCCTCATCACCACATCCTGCAGAAAGTAGTTGCGATATTTTTTCCCCACGTCCACCGGCACCATCTCGGGCTCCTGGAATTTGATGTTCTCGCATCTGCCAGGAAGGGGGAAGTGAAAAAAAACATAAAAAAAATGGGGATTCAGCATGCTCGGGGGGGACTAAAGGCACAACAGGAGAAACGAGATGCCCTGCACACAGCCAAAAACCCCAGAGCGGGGCAGAGATCAGCCAAACCGGTTACGCTGGTACAGCTGGCGGTCCCACCCTGTCTTGGCCGCAGGAGGCGGCCAAATCTCAGGCAGGGATGGAGCCGCATCCACCCAGCACCGGGGAGAGCTGGGCCATGCTCTGACACAGCCCCGTTACCTGCTGGTGAGCAGCTGGGGGCTGATTTAGATCCCCAAAAATCCCATTTATACCCCTCCAGGCCATCAGCCAGGAGTTCCCACCATCATGTTTGTTTTGACGCCGGCCATAACCAAACCTTCCCTCGCGTTACCCAACCCCAGCCTGAAAAAGCACCCACCGCACAGGGTTTAAAACAAAAACTCGTGTTTCACATACACACACAAAAAAAGCTATTTACATTGAGAAGATGCCAACGGAAAGTCACTGACCTGATAAAAGTGCCTTTGATGTCCTGCAAAAAGAGGAGGCAGTGGGGAGAAAGAGGAAAAAAAGGTTAGGGAGGACTGAGGCCCATGTCACCGTGGCTCACGCTAAATCCTCTTACCAGCCACAGCTCAGCACCCCAATAGGCAGGATGAGTCCCCCTCCCACAGTCAGGCAATGGGAATATCCCACCAAGAGACACCTGCCATGGATTCACCCCTAAGTAGAGGCTTTTCCCCTCTAATACAGGCACCCCAGCAAAGCCCAAATCTCTTGGGGCATCCTGTTTTTCCCCTCTGATCCCCCAGACGTTGTGGGGTCCCTGACAGGAGGGATGGGGAAGGATCTAGCCCACCAGGCAAGGGCTTCTCCCATGAAGACTCTTTCTGAAGCAAGGTCCAGTCCCCTCTTGGCAGCTCTGCTTAATTCTACTGCTAATGTTATCTCCTCACCATAAAGCGGGGCTAGAGTTCCTACAGCTCCGGCACTGAGCAAGGGTTCATGGTCCAGAGATCGACTACATGAATCATCTGAGTTTAAAGCACTTTGGGAAAGGTTCAAAAAACATCTGGGAGAGGCTCTGCCCTCCTCCTGGGATCCCCAAGCATGATTTTCCCCTCTTCCCATCCCAGGGACAGGAAAAAAAAAAAAAAAATAAAGACCTTGAGCAGTTGCAGCCCATCCTGTTTGCTCTTGTCCTCCGCCTCGGCGATGAGCCGGCTGAGGGCTGCGCTCTGCTCTTCCAGCTGGCTGATGTTGCTGCTCTGACGGGCCAACAGGCTCTCGTAGCGTTCCTCCAGCTGATGTAAGAGCAGGACCTGCTCTCCGATGAGGAACTGGTGCAGCACCTCAAAATCCGACTCGAATTCCTTGATCTCCAGCTTCATCTTGTCCTGCAGAGCGGGAAGGAGGGAGGAAAGGCAGCCTTAGCTCAAGTGGCAGACCCAAAGGACTCTCCTCTCTTCTCTCTCCCAGGCTACCAATTCCCACGACACATTCAGGCACAAAACCCCCTTAATTAAGCTCTAATTCAGCAGGGAGACAGCTTCCAGCCCTTGTGATCCCAACGATTGCAGCAAAGGGACTGCAACGCCTCCGTGAGAGCTCAAATCCGCAAGGCGGAGAGGGAAAAGCTTCCCTGCTCATCCCCCTCACCAGACTTTGGGCCAAGACACGCTCCCAGCGCTGGCATTTCAGCATCCTCCTTAGCTCAGGGCTGATTATTTTTTGGCAGGGTGAAAGGTGGAAGACAGAGAAATGGGAAATGAATGAAAGGAATCACATGCAGGCTCACCCACCGTGCCAGGAGCAGCCAGCTCTTACCCTCAGCTCTGTGATTTTCTCCTCCTCGTTGGATTTCTGCTTCAGGACCACATCCAGCTTCTTCTTCAGCGGCTCCAGGTGGCTCTGCAGTTTGTTCTGAGAGAAAGAAACACATCTCAGACATCCCTCCTTCTGTCCCTAACTCTGTGGCAGGGCTGAAAACAAAACCTCCTGCCCAGATTTCAGACCACTTCCCTTCCACTTTCCGTAAGTGCTCGTTCTGGGAGCTGCTTTTAATTAGAAAGTCAAAAATCCTGCCCCACTCAGATCGGGGAACATCCACAGACGCTGGATCTGTGGTCACCAAGCGCAGACTGTTTGATGTGTGGCTCGAGCCATCGTCAATGCATCCTGCTAGATTGGTGTCGAGACCCAGAGAGGGATCTGTGCTTCTAAACTCAGCACAAACCTAGGGCAGACTTAGCCCATCCATTCAGGCTGTGCCTTGCGGTAGCAGCGTGGTCCTAGATCAGCTTAAGCCAAAACCAAACCCACTATCTACTCAATCAGGTGTGATTCCCTGCACTAAATAAGCTTTGGCATTTCCCAAAAAAAAAAAAAAAAAAACCAACCCAAAACCCAACCCCTTCTGCCTTGCTGCCCTTCCAGGACACTCCCTCTGCCCTTTAAAATTATTTTTCTCTGCTTCCTCAAGTATTTGCAGCATTTTTTCCCACCGCAAAGAAAAGGGGAAAATGGACTGAGCAGACCCAAGAGCAAACAGCGCTGATGGCCACATTCCGACAACCTGCCATGAAACAGCCCGACGCAGGGACAGGACACCCCGTCATCGTCTTTCCCTTCTCTCCAAACCTTCTCCCAGCTACCAACCCCCCCAAAAATCTTAAGGGGCTCAAAGAGTGCCAACTCCAATGGGAGTTGCCAACATATCAGCCACGGCCGGAGCTCCAGAGAGCTTCCGGTGAGGGAGGACGAGGTGAGAAGCAACCACGTGTGACAGCAACTCCTCCAAGATGCCTTTGGATATTAAAGAAACCAAAAAACCTGCTCCTTTCTTCCAGAAGACCCCAAAAAGCCAGACATGATCTCAAAGCCGCAAGAGATGGGGTAAGCAGCAGCCTGCAGGGTTCATTGACCATCGCCCCCTGTCCTCCTGCTGCGCTTCATTTCAGGGTCCCCGGTTGCATCCGAGTGGGAAGCAACAGCTTTGAGACAGGAAAGCGGCCCTGTTAAAGCCCCTGACGAAGGGTCTCTGCCGCTGGGGAGTCGGGGTCAGGCTCTGAAGACCCTCAGGTGGGTATCACCTGGGCTCAGGTGAGGTGCAGACCCACCGCAGCCCGGAGGGGTTTCACCCAAAACCAGCCCGCTGGGACCAGTTGAGCTCACCCGCTTCTCGGCGGGACAATTTCTCCCCAATCCAGTCAGCTGTGCCTTTGTTACCGTCACCGCCTGGTCCCCAAACCTCCCTCCCTGTGGTTAACCAGACCCTCCCCATCCAAACCAACCCAGCCACAGCTTCGTGGCTTCCCGGCCTCCTGCACCCCAACCCACGCAGCCCATTTGTGTCGTGTCCTCCCCCCTCCTCTCACCAAACCAGCCTGGCGAGACCCACCCGTACACCGCCTCCAACCCAACGCCGTCTGCCTGCCGCCAGCACGACCCAGCCTGTGCCGTCGGCTCCTGCTGGCTCCGACAGCTCTGTTTCCCCCCCAAAAAAACCCCAAACCACCCCATTATCCCGACGTCGAAATCTTCGTACCTTATAATCCTGCACAACCTCCTCGAGAGGGACGACGCTGTGATGCTTGTGGCTCCGTGACTCCCTGCACACCACACAGATGGCTTGTTCGTCCACCTCGCAGAAGAGCTTGAGGGGTTCCTGGTGCTTCTCACACAGATTTGGTGGCCCCTGACCTCCCACCGCTACCAGGACCCCCGGGACTCCCACAGTGGCTCCCGAAACCGAGGGACCAGCGGCGGGCGGCGCAAGGCGCTGGGGGTGCGGGTGCAGCTGGCGGATGATTTGCACCATGTTGGCCAGCTGAAGGTTGGGTCGGAAATTCCTCTGGAAAAAGGTTTTTCGGCATTGTGGGCAGGTGAAGGTCTGGAGGCGTCGAGGCCGCGTGGCCAGGACAGGGGGAGGAGGTGTCTGCACCTCTTCTTCCTCTTCTTCCACCTCCTCCTCTTCCTCCACGTCTTCCTCCATCACATCCTCATCATAGTCCTCGTCCCCAAAGTAAAGCTCTCCCCTGACCCCACTGTCCCACATGTCCTCCTCCACGGGATCTTCCCAGAGATCGGCATCGTCCTCTTCCTCGCTCCACATGTCTTCTTCCTCCTCCTCTGCACCACCCTCCTCCTCCTCCTCCTCCTGCTCTACGTCCAGCTCATCCTCATCCAGCTCATCCTCCTCATCCTCCAGATCCTCCTCCAGCACGTCACCCATCCCCACCTCTCCGCTGCCGACCGCCGTGGCCCCTGGGCCCACCTCGTACTCAGCCTCACCGCCCCACAGCTGCGAGATGCAGACGCGGCAGAAATTGTGCCCGCAACCGATGGAAACGGGGTCCACGAAATAGTCCAAGCAGATGGCACAAATGGCTTCCTCCTGCAGCGTCTCCACTGGATTCAGCCGCCCGCTGGAGCCCCCCGAAGGGACCCCATCTCCTAAAACTGCTGTGGCCGCCATGGGGAGGGAAGGCCCAGAGATTCTCCTCTTCCTCACAGGGTCCTGTTGACCCCCTGGTGTTCCCTACGCTGGGGTGGGCACCAGCTCGAACCCGGAAGGGTGGCCGGTCCCCACCCAGGTGCCACCGAGCCCTTGGGGTGTCGCTTCCTCTTTCAGCCTCTCTCCTTTCCCCCCCTCCAGGGCCGGGCGCTGCTCTACCCTTCGCTATTGCTTTGCTTCAGCAACCCCCGTCCCCCAAAACCGGGGACTGGCCCCGTTCCGCCCCCCCCCCCAACCGGGCCTGGCCTTGCTCGCCACCCCACAGCACCCCGAAGGCTCACCGGGCCCCGGTGGAGGCCTCACTGCTCCCCCAAGCAACCCCCCCCACACACAGCGGGGCCGGGCTCTAGGCCTCACCGCTCCCCACAGCGATCCCCGGCGCCGGGCCTGACCCCAGCCTCAGCCCAGCCAGGCCCGGAGGTGCCGCCCTCGCTGGGCCGCTGCCCTGTCACTGCCCCGCCGCTCGCCGACCCCAGCCCGGTCCCGGGGAAGACGCTCTATCCGCCCTCCCGCCCCCGCTGCTCTCTATGGTGGGAGCTCCCCCAACGGACGGGAAACGCCACAACGCTTCCGCTTTCCGGCCTCCCGCTATAAACCCCGCCCCTTTACCGGCACCTGACCGGAAGTGGCGCGCTAGGAGCCGGCGGCGCGTTGCTAAGTAACCGAGTGGGCGGAAGCCCGTTGCCCCCGTCGCCCGCGTTGCCGCGGGAACCGAGGCGCCCCGTTGTCCGTGAGTCAGCGCGGAGGGAGGCGGCGACAGAGGTCACCGCGACCCCGCAGTTTCTGTGGTCTCCACCGCTTCCGCCGCCCGGCAGCGGGCTTGTCTACCCCCCCACCTCGTTGTACTCGGAGGTCCAGGGGGTGGCAACGAACTGGCGCTGGAGGGGCGGGGTCTCCGTGGGAGGGGCCTCCGTGAGGGGGCTCTGTGGGAGGGGCCTTCGTGGGAGGGGGCGTGCCTGCCTGGGGCGTCACCTGCGGGGCGGGGGGGCGCTACCCCCGCAGCCCGGCTAGCTCAGTCGGTAGAGCATGAGACTCTTAATCTCAGGGTCGTGGGTTCGAGCCCCACGTTGGGCGCCCTTACGTTGTTTTTTTTACCCCCTTCTTCTATCTCTTTTTACTGTCCCATCGGACTCTTCCTCCGCTAGAGCCACGGAGCCTCCGGTGAGCCTCCGGTCCCCGGTGCCCGCTGCATCGGAGGGGGCTGCACAGCCGTAGGCCCCGCGGGGCCAGTACATAAGACAGCGTTTCTGTAGTGTAGTGGTTATCACGTTCGCCTCACACGCGAAAGGTCCCCGGTTCGAAACCGGGCAGAAACACGCTGATTTCCTTTTCTCCGCCTTTTTTTTCCCCTTTCTTCACCTTCACACAAGCACTTTTAGCTCTTACAAACGCCTTGACTCCCACACACCCTGCAGCAGGGCTGGTCAATGGCTGCTGGGTAACACGCGGCTATTCCCCGCTTCCCTCCCCGGGAACCGGCTGTTCCCCGGGACCGTGTGGGCTCCCGGGACCGTTAATTACCACGATCGCTCCGGAATCCTGCACCGCTCCCGGGGGCCGTAGGGCTGGTTGTGGCCGGGGGAAGTTAGTTCGAGGAGCCCGGCTAGCTCAGTCGGTAGAGCATGAGACTCTTAATCTCAGGGTCGTG
This sequence comes from Grus americana, assembly GCF_028858705.1. Taxonomy (NCBI): domain Eukaryota; kingdom Metazoa; phylum Chordata; class Aves; order Gruiformes; family Gruidae; genus Grus; species Grus americana. Next base: position 402,714 of record NC_072883.1, on the reverse strand, counting down.
GGTTCGAGCCCCACGTTGGGCGCTTAAGCTTTTCTCCCTTGCCGTGGGGCAGAAAGCTACATTTCTTTCCCCAAAACTCACTCGTGAAAGCGGCTGAGCCCCAACTCTTCGTGTTTTTATTAAAAGCAAAGGGTTAGATTTTGCAGAAGGAAACGAAAGATCTGGAACCAGTGATGAGCATCACAGCCCCTTTTCCTTTATATAAATGTTAATCACAGGCCTCCTTTTCCCCTCATTTCCCCTTTATATAAGTTTTCCAAGCCCCGTTTGCATCACACAGGGAATTGGGACCCCATCACAGCCCATTTCTCATTCTCTTTTTGAAGCAGCAAGGACTGCAACGCAAATTCCCCTCACTGCCACTTTTTTTTCTCTACATTCATTTCCTTGTTTTTATTTGTCTTTTTTTTTTTTTTTTTCCCTTCATCTTCCCCTCTGTTTTCTGGAGGGAGATTTAACTCAATTTAGAGAAGTCCTAAGGCAGAAGAGCTCATGTTGACGTGCAAAGCCAATGCTTGAGGAAAACAAGAGCTGCAGCATCATAGTAGCTACACAGATAATACAAAAAACTGCTATTTTAGAGAGACCCAAAGAGCTTGAACTGAGGCCAAATTGTTACCACGCCTGTGAACAATGGAAAAGGACATTTTATGTTATTTTAGCCTTCATGAAAAGGGCTTGCTGTGATCTTATAGCTAACTCACCTGTAGGTACTGATCGGTACCATGTATAATAACCACGGGTACCGCAGTGGGGGTCAAAATTATGGGTGGAGTGGAGAAAAAAAAAGATCAGCATCTTCACGGCTGAATTAGAGGTTTTCCAATCATCTTGAATTGCTGGCAATGAGCCATGAGGTCAGAGAGGTGGCCCAGGTGATGTCAGAAGTGGTGGAGGATGGCGGGAAAGCTACTGGAAAAAGAGGGCAGAAAAGGAGGAAGGAGGGAGATAGCGGTGAATTTAGACTGGTCAGCCTAGCTTCATTTCCTGCAATGTACTGGAAAAAATAGCTAAGCCATTTATCACCTAAAAAATAACCGACGTGGCTTTGCGGTACATTGAGTTCCTTCCCTTGCGGGGAGGAGAAAAATGAAGGTTTTAAAACTGGATGGACCAGGGTTTTGAAACTCTCATACAGCAAATGAGGGGACCGTGGAATTGCTGAGCATTTAAACCCGGCGTCCAGCTTGGGTGGGTTTGCTGAGGGTTGGGCTGTGCATAAGCCTGTCGTGAGCCTGGTGTTAATTAATATTTCCCCAAAGCTTTGGCTAAAGGAAGGGATATCGTTGCATTTGCAGGTCAAAGACACAAGGCAGGATGCTGAAGGTTGGGATCAGCGCTTGCATCTGTGGGCAACAGCACCGGGATACAGTGGGTGGATGCAAGATGAACATCTGCTACTGGAGGATACAGATCCCATGCCTGAACATGTAGGCGGGAGTATTTTTTGCATGGGAAAAGCCTTTCCCCTAGGTGGAGAATTGCCCGTTGCTGGAGGAGAGCACAGGGGTGTCTATAAGAGCATGCCTGCCAACATCCTTTCAGGATGGGTCCAATCCTGGTGCCTGATCTTGGGGCAGCGAATGACCACGGTGACCCCCCCTATCACGCCCTGACGTATCTCGCCGAGGACATCTGAAGCACTTCTCCCATTTTTTTTGGTGCTGCGTGATTCATTTCCTCCGTCGAGTCACTTCTTACAGATTGGGAGCTGCAGGCATCCTGCACGGCCAGAGCTGCAGAGGTGATCAAGAAGAAAGCAAAGCTTAGATTACTCATTTGCAATTAAACCCGCAACTCCTTGGCTTGAGCACGTACGGAGGAAGGAAAGAGGTACATGGCGATGCACAAATGTCTCACAGGACTGTAACTTGATTTGGCTGATCAGTCCTGGCTGAAAATTAAAATATACATTGAGCTGATTCAGCCTGAGCAGGGTTTGACCTGGAGATCCCTCAGACCAGGCTTATTCCCGGTTCTGGCGGTTACATGGGCCAGGATCACCTCCTAAATTAAGGGTGAGAATGCTGAGCTCTGCAATATGGATTATGCAGCAGCACTGACCTTGGGTATTGCCCATCAAGCCCACAGCTTTTCCTCCAGCCAGGCTCAAAAACACCTGGGAAAAAGATGGAAGAAAGGTTTTTGGTTTGGTTTTTTTTTTTCCCCTGTAATTTTGTGTTTTGGCTGCACAGAGATGCTGGCAAGGGGGAGGGAGAGAGCAGTGGCATCCATAAGCTGTTCTCGCTGCCAAAGGCTCCCTGGTGTTAACTCATTATTTGGGACTCAGAAGTCATGGGTCAGGACAAGGAACTTCTTTTCCTTCTTCTCTCTTTAGCAGCAAACTTTTGAAGATCTTGAAACGCCTTTTGGAGTGACTCAGGTTTCAGAGAAGTGTTGCAAAACTGCGTTTCATGCAGAAAACAGCCTGAAATTCCCCTTTCTCCGCCCCTCCTTCCTTTTACATCCTTTATGAGGCTGCACTTTTCAAACAAGACCTCTCAGTTCAGATAGCTAATCGAGAAAGAAACTGTCAGCTGCTGCCGAAAGATAAAAAAAAACATAATTCAATGAAGCGAAAGTAATCTTGTTATTCTTCTTCAGCCATGGCCGAGTGCGACCCACTGGAGAGTCTGCAGAAAGAAGCATCTTGTTCCATCTGCCTGGATTATTTCAGTGACCCAGTGTCCATCAACTGCGGGCACAGCTTCTGCCGGGACTGCATCACACGATGCTCGGGAAAATCAGACCGGAGATTCACCTGTCCCCAATGCCGAGGAATTGCCCAGAAAAGAAAATTTAGACCAAATCGTGAGCTGAGGAACCTGGCGGAGATCGCCAAGAAGTTGAGCTCAAGGGCAGGGTATGTGGCCGAAGCGGGCAGCCTGTGCCTGAAGCATCAGGAACCGCTCAAGCTCTTCTGCCAGGAGGACCGGATGGCCATCTGCGTGGTGTGCGACCGCTCCCACGCTCACCGTGCTCACACTGTCGCCCCCATTGAAGAAGCTGCCCAGGAGTGCAAAGTAAGAAATCACAGCGCAGTGCTTTGCTCTGATGTTTCGGGGTGGGTTTTTTTGGCCCCCTCAGAGGCTGAGGTCCACTAGCCAGGGGCTCCACCTTCCTAGGGATATTGGGAAGAATGTCCTGTAGGATTTCCCTAGATTTGGGATGAAGCAGGTTGGGCTGAGCTAGCAGATCATCTAGCCGGGGTTGCTTTGCATTGCTGCCTTGGCTCCAGCCGTGCCTGGATGTGATGCAGTCACCCCGGTCTGCGGGTGCCCAGATGCATGGTGAGGGGCACAGCTCGGCTTGGGGGCATGCAGGGACAAGCAGAGACTTGAGGGTGCTGGGTCAGACCCAGCCCACCAGCAAAATCCACTCTTAGGGTCACCCCCAGCCAGCACAAATTGGTTAAAGCCTGAATTTCACTGCAACTTCCAAATTGGGATTTAAATTTAAACTTCTCAGGGTGATCTTGTCAGCTTGGATCCCTTCACAAAAAGCCGCTGCTTTATTTGCTGTCACCCTCTCTGGGGACCACAAAGGAAGCTGAAGACCGGTAGCGCGCAGAAAATATCCAGATTAGCAGAACTGGACCCCACCTTCACTCACTTGTGCACAGGCAGGGCTCTTGCTGATAATTTTTGTGTGCAAGAATTGCCTTGGAAATCACAGATGAGTTGTTCTTTCCGCTGTAAATCTCTCCCCAAAGGAATTTCTTTCTGAGCAACTATCTCAGGATAACTGCGATGAAGCTGGGAGGCATTTTTAATTCCCTTGAGGGAGAATGGGGTCAGGAGGAGTAGGAGGAGTCGGTGTTTGTGCGGAGGAAGCTCGGTGACATTTCATCCTGCCCACAGGGGAAGAAATGACTGGGACTGGGGAGGTGAAAGGTGACATTAGTCATGCCCTGAGCACGAAACAAGATGTGGGGGGGTGAAAGAAGAAGTGAGGGTCAGGGGGGAGAAAATAAGCTGATAAAAAATAAGAGGGGGTTAGGGTGGGATGTGTGCACTGCAAACGTCCATCGGCATTTGTCATGGGAAGGTCTCTTAGGAGTAGATGTCAGAAAACGGGCGTTTCTAAGGTGCAATTTATCTTCTCCTAAAAAAAAAAAAAACACCAAAAAAAATCCTCCAGGGACATTACTGATATTCATTATTCCTTGGTCTACAGAAGGAGCTGAAGGTGACAAGTTTGGGCAGAAACGCTGATTCTGCAGATGATGGGAAGTTGCAGCAATTTGGGGAACCTGACTAAGGGGAGATAAAATGGATGTTGTGCTCACAAGGGGATAAAATGAGCCAACCAAGGCAGAACAGATTATGGTGAATGCAGAAAATATCTGGCCACAAATACACTGGGAGAAGGAACTGGCAAAGACCAGAGTAGAGGTGTAAATGAGGCTGCAATGTTAAATACCGCTTTTGTTTGACTCTTCATTCACAAGATTCTTCATGGAAAAGGTCTGGGGTGAATAAAGAATATTTAAATATTTCCAAGTTCTGGTGGTCTCATGCTTGAACACACCAGGAATTAGCTAGAGCAACATCGAAGCTGTGCATCCCTCTCCCCAACAACTTGCAGATTAATATTATTATTTTTTTATGCCCAGGAGAAAATCCAAAGCAAACTGAAGAGCCTCAAAGATGAAAGAGAAAGGCTCCAAGGATTAAAACTCACTGGGGAGAAGAGAAGCCGGAAGTATCTGGTAGGTACTCACTGCTGCTCTCTGCACGGAGATGTTTTCCGCAGGTCTGATCTGCAGGTTAGAAGGTGTTGGCCTGGCTCTTAAATTTACAGTGAGGAGGAAAAAACACCTCCAAGCTTCTCCATCCAGTTGAGCCCATCTCTCTTGCACTTTCTCCATCTTGGTGAAGCACCCGTGAATGAAACGCAGATGTTTCTTGAGGGGAAATCGGCAGCCACGAAATGCTAGTGGAGAGCAAGGTGGTTTCCGAATGGTTGAAGGGAGGTGCTTGCAGCTTAGCTGAGCCATGTTTCGGACAGAGGAGATGGACACGTGGGCCCTCCAGGGCAGATTTGCATGATGGAGTGGTGGGATGGTGCTCCGGAGGGATGGTGCTTCAGACTTCTCCATCTTTGCCGCAGACTGATGCACCCCAGGAGCTGCTTTCTACCACCCAGCCCCAGAGATGGGCCAGGCACACCAAGCATGAGGTCCGTGGAGGTGCTTGTGTCCAACTCGGACCCTGATGGGGCTCTTCTACTGTCCTGGTGAGGGTGGTGGCCTTCTGGGGCATCCAGATGCAGACACATTTCCTTTGGAGAGTGCATCATGTCAGATATTTCCACCAACTCCCAGCCCTGTTTTGGGTTACCAGAGGTTGGGGTGGGGGGGGGGGTGAATTTGTAGCTCTAAGGAAGTGAGAGATTGTGATTTCCTCAAAAGCAGAAGCAGAAAGCACGGCAGATGTTTCACTGCAGCTTCATGAGAACAGGCAGACTGCTGGGGTGAAGGTGAGCAGAGACGGGCAATGGCTTTCCTGCTAAATAAATTGGGGATGGAAGGAAAAACACCATGAACATGCTGCTGGTTGCTCATGCTGCAGTCCCCGGTCTGGATTCAGTCCGTCCCATCCAGCTGCTGCCCTCAATGCAAATACCTGGGAGTTTTGGGGAATTGCACGTGCCAGAGACCATTTCCAACAGCCCCCTCAGGATCTCACCACATCTGAATCCTCCTCCTCTCACCCCAGTGTCCTCAAACACTATCCCAGCAGGATTTGTCCCATCAAACACTCACAGATGACTGCATGCAACACCTGGTCTTTTCCGGGCTGTGGGAAAGACATGACGCAATGCTGCCCGCATGTTTCTTGAGCTGAAACATAAAAACAACCCCCTAAAACCAGCCAGGTGTATTTTATGACTCCACAGGGCATCAATCGCATAAAGCTCAAAGGGGACCCAGAGTCATGTGCTATGGTCTTAGATTGGCCTCAGAGCCAAAGACCAGCCCTTGCTCCTGTTTTACTTAACCAGGTTTTGTAGGTCTTGGATTTCTTCTGTTCTCATCCCTCCCCATCTCTTCCTTGCAGCAGCAGACAAGAGCCGAGAGGTGGAAAATCAAGTTGTTGTTTAAGCAGCTGCACCAGTTCCAGGATGAGCAGGAACGTCTCCTCCTGATGTGGGTGGAGGACGTGGAGAAGCAGATAGTGCAGACCCAGACAGAGAATGACAGGAAGATCTCCACAGAGATCTCCCACCTGGGCAACCTCATCCAGGAGCTGGAAGGGATGAGCCCACAGCCGGAAAATAAATCCCTGCAGGTGAGAGCGAGGAGCTGGGAAATGGAGTTTGCAATGCTCTAAACGTGCCCTTGAGGTGGTGGTCTCTTCCCCCTCTCCCCAGTCTCTTTGCCTTGACGTTTTGAGTGGTTTATTTAGATGCTTGTTTCACAAAGAAGCCATATCATACACTGTATATCAACATCGATGAACTATGCTATGTCATATCCAACCCCTGAAGAGGAGGACCCCAGAAGTAGTATTTAATCATCTTGGAAGTGTCCACCAACTGTTGCCCTCCCAATCCCAGGCAAAGCGAGGGAGATCGATGCACATCTTGCATGACTATCACAAGAGCTAGTAAATGAATCCTGGCTTAAGTCCAGGGTGAGGCTACCCAGCGTATGACCACACTTTCCCTCCCCAAGAGACCACATCAGGCAGGATACAGGCAGAAGCAGTCTTTGGAAGTGGACAAGATATCCCACCAGCTGCATGTGAGCATTTCTTCCTAGCCAGGGACTAGACTGAAGGGACCAAATGGGACACTGGATGAGTACAAGAGGTCCCTGATCTTGCTTGTTGCTGGCACAAGAAAATCTAAACCAAACAAAGCGTGCTCGCAAACAACAGCTGAGGGAGATAAGAGAGATAAACAGGCCTGAAGATCGCTCAAAGTTTAATTCCCATCTTCTTTCTCCTTTAGGATGCCAGGAGTGCCTTGACCAGGTACGTGGCTCTCCCTTTCTGCAGGGGACGGTTGTCCCCATCACAGTGTCACAAAGCAGATGGGAATGGGGGAGCAGAAGGGGTTGTCCTCTCTACCAGTGTCCCCAGCACTCAGGGTGAGGAAGAAGCTAGGGAGAAAATGGCCCTGGGGAGAGATCATGTCCCACCATCTTCTCCATTCAGCTGGAGGAAGCCAATATCTACCATCAAGGAGGTCCAGAGCAAGTCTGTGTCCTCCACAGGGACATTGGGACCACTGATATGCCCAGCAACGTCTCAACTTACTCAACCTGATGCTTGGGGAGAAATAAGCTCACCCGGCAGCTTTTCTAAGTAGGGTTTCTACGTAGCTCGTTCAGCAAGGAAGGAGTACAAAAGTCTTCTCCTTCCAGGTGTGAAGCAAGGAATTTCCAGCAACTGACAGAGAAGCTTCCCAGAGTGGAAAAAAGACTCAAGGATTTATCTCAGAAAAACATCATTCTGAAGGAAGCCCTGAGGAAATTCAAAGGTACAAAGGAAGGGGAAAATCTAAACACATTTCTGCAGCTGGAGAGGAGTGGACAATAGCCAATTACCAGCGTAAAGCCCCGGCTAAGGAATGCTAACGATGAGTTACTCAATAACCCTCCTATCTGGGGCTGGAGCTGGAAGAGGGAGGGTAACTGTTCCCAGGCGTATTTACACACGTGTCTGAAGGCTTGAGTAATGTGAAGGACTAGAGCGAGTCCCTCCCTTTAGCTACATGAAGGAAATGAATCAAATTCTTGATTCCAGTCCTATTTAAACCAAACAGATTGTAGGTAATGTCTAGTGAGGGAATCAACATGCAAAGTCAACGCAATGCAAACGGATGGTTGTGTATACATAGATAAGCCCTGAAAGAGCTATTTTGAGACCATTCTCCATGTCCAGATAACTGTCCCATTCCCTCCTCTGATCTCCGATTAGTAATTGGTGCAGTCAACTCTGAATTAAAGAAATATCCTCATAAAGCGGGTCATACTGAGTTTAAAGGTCCATCTGTCCATGAGCTGAATTTGTTCGCCTGCTGATTTTGCTTGTTTTACAAGGGGAAAAGCTCACCTCCTCGTATTTACCCATTTCTAATACACTCCCTCTCCCCCATAAATAAACTAACAACTCTTCTCTCCTCCTCTCTCCTTCCAGAGAGTCTCCCAGTTGAACTGGATGTGCAATGGGGTAAGTCTCAGGAGACTGGAGGTATACTGGGGTGAAAAAGGGGACTCAAACGAGAAAAAGACAGCAAAACCAGGGAATTCACACTTTCCTGGTGGGTGGCAAGATGAATTCCTATTCCCGTTCGATCGCAATTAAAAATAGTACAAATCATTAGAGCCTTTAAATAGACCTGTATGGCATATTTTATGAAGAACGCCTTTGGTCAGGCCAAGATTTCATCCCTGGAAAAAAAAAAACAGGAGGGTGCAGATGGAGAGGAATATCAGTTACCTTTCCTCTGACATGCTGTTTTTCTTCTCTCCTGCTTTCCTTCCCATCAGCAAACGTGACTCTGGATCCAGACACAGCAAATCCCCACCTCATCCTCTCTGAGGACCGGAGGAGCGTGAGATGGGATGAAACGCCACAGAATTTGCCCAACAATCCCCAGAGATTTGATACCTACTGCTCCGTGTTGGGTTGCGAAGGCTTCACGGTGGGGAGGCACTACTGGGAAGTGCAGCTAGGGAGCAGGGGATTTTGGGCTGTGGGGGTGGCCAGAGACTCGGCGTGGAGAAAGGGTTGGATTAACCTTGACCCCTCCCAGGGGATTTGGGCTGTTGGCATCTGTGGGGACAGGTTTCAAGCTTTCACCTCCTTCGAAACAGTCCAGACTCTGAACGGGAGGCCAAGGACTATCCGGGTCTCTCTGGATTATGAGAAGGGACACGTGGCTTTCTTCGATGCCGATAATGAAACCTTGGCTTTTGCTTTTCCTCCAACTTCTTTCAATGGAGAGAAAATCCTGCCTTTCTTCTGGGTTTGGGAGTCCAGGATCCAGCTGACTCCCTGAGACAGGATGGGCAGCAAGATGGACGTTACATGCTCTCGACAAGCCTTTGGTTTGATTCAGGAAACCACGCTATATTTCAGGACTCTACAGACAGTAAAGAATAAAGTGGAGCAAATGAGTCCCGGTGTCCACTTTGAATCTCATTCTCATGGGGTTTTTCAAGAGCAGCAGATTGAGAAGGGATCATCTTGGGCAGACCTCTGGATTTTTTTTAACATTTGGGGACTCTCCAGGATATTGCTAGGGAATATCACCCTGGGACAAGCAGGTCAATGAAGCCTGCAATTTGTGCAAGAGCCTCTGGCACACCAATTTCACTGCTTTAATCCCTCCTACTCCTCTCCCATCCTTTCCAATTTTTCCATACCTTGACATTCAACAATGTTAACTGTTGACATTTCTGTGCCTTAAAATATATCTTGGTCTTTTAATCATTAAAGGACTGTTCCTGGATATCTGCAAACTTGCGACGATGAGGAATTAAAAGTAAACATGTGATTCAAAGTAATTTCTGCCTTGTGTGGTTTTTGGTAGGTTTTTTTTTGTTTGGTTGTGTTTTTTGGTTTGTTTGTTTTTTCCGTGTGGGTTTTCTTTAAAAGGTGCTTAAAATAACTGGAGGAAGGAAAAATCATCCTCGTTCCTCTCTAAACCCCACTGCACAGGGAGATGATAAACCTGAGTTTTCTGCGCTGTCAAACACAGCAAATCTGTGGAAATAGAGGTGGTGAAAAGTCAGCAGCGATCCAGGAGTTGGAGTCGTTTGCAGCTCGGTTGGATCCCGACTCAATGTGTAAGGGTGTGGGTGTCAGAATTGGGAATGAACTCACAGAGATGGGAATGCTCCTTTTGGTGTTGGCTCCACGTGATCCCTGACGCACTGGACTTTAGTCAAGCAAGAAACTGGACACAGGGATTCAGATGAAGGTCCATCAAGTCCTTGTCCTGTCCCCAAATGTAGATGCCTAGGAAAGCAAATAAAAAACAAGGCAAGGATGACTATGGCCCCAGGAGCTCCATTTAAGCAGCCTAAATGGATAATTAAAGAATTAAAAGGTTATAATGAGAGGCATGGAGAGATTTTATGTTTGACTCTGTCTTCTCTCTAACCCTGCTGGGCAGTTGCCCAATCTCGCCCCATCCATCCTGGGCTTCAGTTTGGTGGCCTGACATTGTCTGCCTTGTACTGGGAAGCCCCAAACTGGTCCCCATACGCAGATATGGCCTCACATGTGCTGATGGAGGGGAGAAACCCCTCCACTCTCGACTCTTGCTAATGCAGCCGTGTATGGGGTTGGTATCTTTGGTGCATGGTTCCACCCCTGACTCAAGGACAACTTGTCACCCCCAAAGTCCTGTTCCATGGTTGCTCCTGGTGCAAAGAGGGTATCTCACTCCAAATTTCATGAGATTTCTCCCCAGTCACTTCTCCAGCCTGTCCTGATTCTGCTGAAGAGCAGCCCTGCCCTCCAGCCTCCTATCTACTAACTCACATCTGGCTCAGAAAAATCAGCTGAACCGAAAGTGGTGGGAGGCTGGCAGGAGGCGAGGAGGAAGCATCGTGCATGCTTGCCTTTTTCCTCACTCCTCTTCGAGCCTCCCATGCCTCCATTTCGCGGCGTTAGGGCTGGGGGTTGATTTCCCCCGTTTGCAACAAGAAATCGGCCGAGTCAGAAGAAGGAACATCCTCCTCTTCTTCCTGCAAAGCGAAGCTCATTTGGAGGTAGGTTGTGAAGAGCCATGGCTACGCAGAGCCCAACGGAAAGCCTGCATAGCGAAGCCTCCTGCTCCATCTGCCTGGGTTATTTCCAAGACCCCGTCTCCATCCACTGTGGCCACAACTTCTGCCGGGCGTGCATCACCCGCTGCTGGGAAGGGCAGGAGGCACATTTCTCCTGCCCACAGTGCAGGCAGACGGCTTTGCAGAAGAGTTTCCGTCCTAGCAGAGAGCTGGCAAATATTGCCGAAATTGCCAGGCAGCTGAGCCCACGGGCAGGAGGAGGAGGAGTGGCAGGATGGGAGAATTTGTGCAGGCAACACCAGGAAGCTCTGAAGCTCTTCTGCAAGGTGGACCAGCAACCCATCTGCGTGGTGTGTGACAGGTCCCAGGCTCACTATTTCCACACTGTAGTCCCTGTTGAAGAAGCTGCCCAGGAATATAAGGTAAAGCCTGGGGATGTGCTTGTACCTCCCCACCTCACAGAAAATCCCCTTCCAGGGGTGAAGTGCAGCTGTTCAGGTGCATCCGCTCTCCATGGTGCAGCTGCAAACGGGGATCTTTGGGTGTCGCTTACCAACGTGCTTCCTGTTTGCATTTTGCTGTATGGACATTTGTTTTTTTTTTTTTTTTTTTTTTTTACAAAGTTCCTATCAGGGTTTTTCCCTCTCCCTCTTTAATTTATTCATCTTTGCCAACAGCCTGGGAGAATAAAAAGAGTATCTTGTTAGCCTTTTTCCTCTTTGAACTCTGATATTGACTCAACTGTACTGAAATATTGACAATGATAAATATTCAAAACATGTAAAAATGCTGAAGAATTTTTTTTTTTTTCCCCATGGTTACATCAGCTATTGAGGGAAATTTTGCATATTTGTTCCTCTATTCACTGTTTCTTTGGTTTCAAAGGCAGAGAAATAACTTTTTCCTGGCTCTTCCCCTTCTCTGCTCCTTTTCTGTTTTCCTGCTGATCCAAACCTGTTTTCATCATCTTTCTTACCAAAAAGTCAGGCACGTGGCAGAGCCGTGCAAACAGTGCAACATCATGCAGCGTTAACAGGAGGAAATCCTTGCTGCAAGATGTTGCTGATGCTGAAGGTTTCTATGGGTTCCAAAAGCACTTATATAAATGCACACTAAATAAATCCACTGAAGGTTATTAAATACAGAGATAGTTATCCCAGAGCCACCAATTTCTGGAGGCTAGGAGTGTTTTTGAGGGAAATCTCACTATGCGCTTATCTTACCCTTACATACTTCCTGGGACATGGGCTGTTGATTACTGTTGGTGTTTTGCTCTTCTGCAGAATTTTTCCCCGTGCTTGCAGCAAGGTTGGTGCTTGCAGGTTGCATTTTCTTTGTGCAAATCTTCAGAGCAGCATGGGTCGCTTGTGGACCTTCCTCCTCCTCCAGTTTTACTCCTTGCAGAGGAGCCAGTGTTTAGGCAAAGCTTCTCCCATCTAAGATGAGAGCAAAAGAGAAAAAAGGGATTTTTTTTTTTTTTTTTTTTTAATTTTCTCAGTTCCAGGAACATCTTTGCTTTTTCCTCAGGAAGAAATCCAAGCCTGCCTACAGGCTTTAAAGGAAGAGAGAGAAAAATACCTGGAAAGCAGAAAAACCGGAGTGAGGAAGAACTCATACCTGGTAGGTGCCCTCCAGCAGGAGTCTAGGAGAGGATGAGTCTCTCCACCCACCCCAGTATTGCTGGTGTATTTTGAGGCCGGATCTTGCATATTTGGTTTGCAGCGCATTGTTGGGCAGTGGCCAACCCTGTGTTTATCTGCTGGGGTTTCACATCAGCTGGAGCCTGCACCGGGGAGATAACATTGCAGCTCCTCTGCAACGGAGCTGGGGGAGCAGACAGTCCCCAGCCTGGTACAGAGAGATGGGCTGGAAGTTCCGCCCCCCCCCCCCCCCCCAAATTCTATAAATGTCTCTCTTATAGAGCCCAGTTGAGGCATTTTTTTCATTTTGCTTCCAGGCTAAGCATCCTGAATAGTCCCTGCTACTACCTAAATCCCCAGCAAGACAGTTTGCTGTTAAATTCACCCTTGTATTGACTGAATATCACTGAGGACGGGGATATCTCCTGAGATCAACCTGGTGGCCTTGAAGCACTAATCTGTTTTTCTTGGGGGTGGTAGGATTTTTCTGTAGCCCCCCCATCAGCTCCTGCCCATGTTGCAGAGCTTGACCTGAGGCTACCATGATTCTTTCTGCAAAGGTCTGGGGTTGTTGCAGCCCCACAGACTGCATCAGCCTCAGACATGTGACATTAATAGAAACTAGAATGATGTAAAAATAATCCATGAGAGATGTTTTTGCCAGCGTTTCAGTTGCTAGAGTCGTAGAGATGGCTGCGGCATGCCTTCTGCTGCACAGGGAGGTCTTCTGACCCTTGATCATCCCTGTTGCCCTCATCTCTGATCCTGGCAGGAGAAAACCAAAAATGAAGGGAAGAAAATAGTGTGTGAATTCCAGCAATTGCATCAATTTTTGAAGGACCAAGAGCGCCTCCTCCTGACCCAGCTGGCAGATCTGGACAGGGCCATCACCAGGGTCCAGGAGGAAGCAGTGGCGAAGGTCTCGGAGGAGATGTCCAATCTCGACACCCTGATATGGGAGATGGAGGGGAAATTCCAGCAACCGGCAAGCCAGTTCCTGCAGGTGAGAGCCCAAATCATCAGGGCTGGTGGGGAAAGGAGGGATAGAGCAAAGCCTGAGACCTGGGAGCCCAAATTCAGCCCGATGGGAACTCCCTGGTGTCTTCTAGCATTGCTGCAGATGGGATCTTTGCTATTGCATTGCCAGAAAAATATATAACTTTTGTTAGAAGATGCAACACGTGTTGCTCCTCTTCCACAACTGTCTCTCCTCTTTCTTCGCACCTTTAGGACATCAGAAGACTCTTGAACAGGTAACATGGCTCCTTCTCACTTTTCCAACACTCTGATGCTTGGAGAGGTCTGGATGCCGCCTGGGTGAATCCTGAGGTCGGGGTTTCAAAGCAGATGGATGCAGTTGATAGCTCAGCCTCCCACAACGGTGCTTTGTGTTCAGAAACATCCATTCAGCGACTGCCTGGGGGAAACAAACTGCAAAGAAACAGGGCAGGGAAAGGGGGGATGTTATTTGCTCATGGATAAGTATCCTCAGCCCACCCCATAGCTTCTCTCGGATTATTTAATGAGAACAAAACAAGCAATCAAATATATCACACATGGTTTTTGTCCTCTTTTTCTCTCTTTGCAGTTGTGAGATGATGAAGTTCAACCCTCCAGTGGAGATTTCCTCCCATCTGGAAAGAAAACTTGAGGACTTTGTTCAGAAAAACATCCTCGTGAGAGGCACGCTGCGGAAATGCCAAGGTACCGAGCAGGGTTAGGAGAAGGCACCTTGCCTTGTGTGCCTGATATCTGGGCGAAACTGGGTTCTTGTGTGCTGATTGCTAATGCAAAACCCACCTAGTAACTGTTGTAAATAAGTGCAGCTGAAACTTTTAACTAAAGAAGGACACTGACAGTTTTTCCTGGGGCAAATATAGTTGGGAAGTGGAGAGGAGAGAAAAAGCAGCTCAGCAAAGGAGCCTCCTCTCCCATGTCCCAGGTAAAAAGCAAATTCAAACAGAGCTGCTGGTGCAGTTGTTCCCATCACTTCCAAGCTGGTGGGAAAATTAAAGCTCATGAGGGTACGAAGCCAAGGAGGGAATGCTACAACAGGGGGAGAAACCTGTTGCAGTGTCTCTTGGAGATGAGTTTAACTTGATCAGGAGGTTCACCTCCCCTGGCTTTGGAAGAGCTGAGTAGCTACCACAGCATCAATACCTGCACCAGAGCAAGTCGATCCAGAGTCTTTGCACCCAGCCAAGCCCTCACACACTTGATATTTCCCCTCCCAAGTCTCCCTTTTAGCTGTTTCGCCTCCCCAGCCTGCATGATAAAGCTAAACTGCAACCAGTTTGCCCGATGCACAAATCTGATACTGCGAAATCTCTCTCCTCTTTAGACAGCCTGATGTTTAAATTGCAAGAGCCAAGTAAGTTGATGGTAGTGGGTGGGAGAGACTGGGGTTTTGGCTTGTGGAAGAAATTCCCATGGAAAAAAACAATGCAATATCCCCAGGGAGGGGAAGGGAAGGGTGACAGCATCCTGATGTTGATGCTCCTGGTGTGTCCAGGGGCTGAGATATGGTCCTAATAAAGTGAAATGTGCCTCTGGGACCCAAAGAAAAGGAACACCTGAGAAGAGCATTTGCGCTTCCCCTTCCCTCCCCATGAATTTCCCCCACACCCCTTCCCCATGCCTCTCTTCCATACTTTGTCCTCTCCCCCGTCACCTTCCACTCAGAGGCATCTCTGCTGGGGCACCCCAAGGCTAATGCCAGCCCCAGACCTGCCCATGCCCCCCATGAAGCATCCAGAGTTGTGAGAAGCAGGAGAACGGGGCTGGTCCAAGATGCTGGGAGGAAAAGAAACATCTCCAGCCTCTCCTGGGGCCAAGCCCTACCTCCAATACTTTGGTTCTCCCTTTGTCCTGCAGCCAGCGTGACCCTGGACCCAGCCACAGCTCACCCCAACCTTCACCTCTCTGAGGACCAAAAGCAAGCCAGGGGCCAGCTGATGCAGCAGGATCTTCCAGACAACCCGGAGAGATTTGACTTTGAACCCTGTGTGCTGGGCTGCGAGGGTTTCACCTCGGGGAGGCATTTCTGGGAGGTGGAGGTGGGGCAGGGAGGTGTCTGGGCCCTGGGGGTGGCCCGAGCATCAGTCAAGAGGAAAGGACTGATGAGCCTCACCCCCAAGGAGGGGGTCTGGGCGCTGGAAGCTTATCACTCCCTCACATCTCCTCGCACCAACCTGCGCCTGAACCCACTTCCCAGGAGGATACGGGTCTCCTTGGACTACGAAGCGGGGCGGGTGGCATTTTTCAGCACAGATGATGATGCTCCCATCTTGGTTTATACCAGAGCCTTGTTCAATGGGGAGAGGGTCTTCCCCTGGTTCAAGATGGGGATAGGGGCTCGTTTGCAAGAAATCACCCAAACCCTACCCTCAGAGGACCATTCAGTGACTGGGCACCTGATGTCCCCTCTGGACTGGGTAGGATTCAAGTCTCCCCTCCGAATCTGCCCTTGAGATGTCTGTTAATCAGGCCTTAATGAAAGGGACGTCTCCTGTGTGATGCCAGCAGTTTGCTGTGGTTCCTCAGAGCATCTCGCCGAGAGAACTTGCTGTTCTTCTCCCACGTCCACTTCCATTGTGAGCTTTGGGATGGCACCTGTATGGCAAGGATGGGGAGATGGGACATCAGCAGACAGCAGTGAGGAGAGAGGAGCAGCCGGGATGAAGTGATGGAGTCAGCACATCAGAGGAAAGGGAACATCAAGAGGTTGATAAAGGATGGAGAACACTCAGGACTTTCAAATGTGTGGTCTTTTTAAATATATATTTTGCTTTTAATGGACTGAATACTCCTGTTTGTATCTTTTTCCAAAATGTTTTCCTTCTGATATTAATTGCAAGGCAGATCCAGAGTCTGTTCTGCCAAGGGAGGTGGTCTTTCACTACAAAGTGGCTTGATTTGGGGAGCTGGTCTCTGTGTCTGTCTATATTTCTGATATTTATTTTAAATAAAAGAACATTTTGTTTTGCAGTCTCCATTTTCTGCCTTGCTATGGATGTATTATTCTCAATTTCTTAGCTTTTGGGTCAGCAAAATTAAGAAAAGCTGCACAGAATGGGGACACCTTGCTTACTTTTCCACCTTCTTGTGGTGGACCTCCAGTCATTCAAGCTCCCTTTGCAGGCTTTGAAGGGATGCAAACGCACCTGGAATGCAATTCTCCACACCATTATACATGTCCAGCTTCCTGGATAACTCCCAAGAAAAGCCCGTTTCTCCCTGTTGACTGTTTGGGAGGGACAAGATGGGATAAACCATACCAGAGGCTCCTGTGGCTGTGCTGGTTAGATATTCATCGACTGCAAAAGTAGCTGGAGTGGATAAGTGAAATAGAAGTTCCGGCATTTTCACCTAACTCACCTGCATCGATTCCCTCAAAACCTGCTGATTTTCTTCTGAGAAAACCCAAAAGAGGAAGAGGCATCACCAAAATAAATACACATTATTGATTATAAAACCGAGAAGAGGAACCAGAAGCAAGAGTGGGAGGGAACGGGTGACGTTAGGCTCAGAATAACAGATGAGATATGAATGGGCAACCCGTGATGGAGCTCCATCTCACCATCCCCACAGGTCCCACTGTGGGCAAACTTACGAGCGGTATTTCGGTGCTGTTTGTCATACTGTGACATCTTCCCTCCATCCATGCTCTTCAGTCATCACTGTCACTCGGTCCCATCAGTTGGGAAAGATGGGGGATCCCACTGCAGGATAGACATCAGCTTTCTGCAAAGCCAACCTGAAATCACTTCAGGAGCTCAGGCAAGAGGATTCATTTAAAAAATAGGTGATCAAGGCTATTGGGAAAGACTTTTGAGCAAAACCCCTTGAATATTTTTGCTCTTTCTCCCTTCTCATCCCCTTCCCTTTTGTGACACCTCTGACAGGGAGGAGTATGATCCTCCATGTCACCTTGTATGTTGGGTCCCTGTCCTGACACCAATTCAAGCCTAGCTGGGAAAGGCAAACGGGAATACGAATAGACAGACCGTAAGTGCAAGATGAACCATAGAAGAAAACCTGGGTGAATCAGGGCAAAAGCTCTTGAGCTGTTCTGCGAGGACATGTTTGCTGGTTGCTGGAGGTCCCACCACACTTCTCTCAGAGGCATCTGCTGAGAAACACAAGACACAAAACACCAGGTCCCAGTAAAGCTCTATGCTTTCCGTGGAGGCAGAGATCGATGTTTTTTCTGACTCCTTGAGGTCCACAGGTTCCCTCCATGCCTCTGATCTCCATCCAGCTCTCTCTCAGCTCCAGCTCTCTACCAAGGTGTCCCTTCACTCTAGAAATATGCAAAGCAGATGTCTCCACCCCAGCTGGTTTTCCAGGCTCTTAGTAGACACTTTTAGGGTGTGACTCATTTGCCCAACCATAGGCACCTAATTTTGAGATGAAAGGAGCTGTGCCCTAGGCTCTGCCGATGGTGCAGAGCCTCTTTCCATGGAAGAGCAAAGCACCCCAACTCAGATGGAGGTGTACCATTAGATGCCAACATTCTCTCAATTGCACCCACCTCCTGTGTCTGGCAGGACAGGTTGCCTCCCAACCTGCTCACCCCAGGCCACTCTTCCCTGGGAAGTGGTTGCAGGGTGTTTTCTTCCAGTCTTGCTGTTTCCAGAGTGAGCGACTCCCCCGTGGCTCTTTCTGATGGGAATAGTTTGCTGGAAATGAGACTTTTACCTCCAAACCTGTCCAAGTGATTGCAGCCGGGGGGAGTTCTCTCAGTTGGTAGCCCTTCAGCTGGGTCACAGTGATCCTGTCTCCAAAACTCCCAGTTGCTGCCATGCAAAAAAATAATATATATATTTAGCCATGGAGCTTAACAAAGGAGCAGTGGGTTAGAAATTGCTTAGAAACGCTTCCCTGTGAGCTCAGAGCCAGGACAGTGCTTCTTGGAGGACATGTAGTGATGAGCTGCTTATAGGCACATTTGTGGCAGGGGTCCCAAGGACCCCCACCTTGTGCCCCTTTATGTGCATTGAGTTCCAGCATCTACAAGGTTCTGGTTGCACATCTCCCTCACTATTTTCTTATGCTTTCTCCATCCATGGTCCCATCAAGCCTCAAGAGCTCCTCACCCTTCCGGCAGCCCAAACATCTTTTGTTTCCAGCCCTTTTCTGGGAGGGCTGATAGTTTTGCAAGGGCCCAGCCCTAAAAGGAAGGAGACAAAAGCAGCAAGGTGACAGCCCTCAACAGCTCCCCAGGATAAAAAGCTGGAAGATTGACAAGGGAGAAACATGATGCTCCCAGCAGGTCTGGCCAAGGGTGTCACCACCACCCCAGAAGACATGGTGCAAAGAGCCGACTTGCAGGCTCAACGTATCTGTGCCACAGCTTTACACCCAGGACTGGGAAGGAACAGGAAGAGAAAGATCCAGCCCCATCAAAGGGATAAAAACAACAGGTTTTTTTAGTTCACTTCAGAAGAAATTCAGGTGGATATTAAGTTTTCTGAAGGAAGAGAGAGAAGGTCTCAGAGGAAGGACAGCTACCCTGGAGTGCAGAAAACTGGAGGATCTGGTAGGTGTCAATCTCCCTGACCTCTCAAATTCCTGGGCAGTAATACACCAACTTCAGGGTCATTTCTTTAGATCCTTTTTGGTTGTTCTGCACCACTGCAAAATAAAAAAAAAAAAAGTGCAATAATAGCACAGCTTTCTGCCCAAGTTCATGCCAACGTATTTGTGGCTTTTATCAGCAGCTGTCTTCCCAAACCTGTGTTGGTTTTTTTGCATCAGGTTTGATTTTCTTTTTCCACTTGATTTCTCCAGGAATTCAAGAAAATTTAGTAGGGATTTGGGTTCACAGGTGATCTCCTCCTGTGGGAAAAAGCCTGTCCATGAATTTCCCATGGTATTTCTCATCCCATTGCTCCTTCATTTGCATCTTAAAAGAGAAGGACAGAAGCTGTGCCCTGGCAGATCGCACTCAGATTTTAGGCACGCTGCAGGTCCCAGGAAAAAGTGAGCTCTTTTTGCTTTCACAGCTGGAAGACCTGAAAAATGAGATTGAGAAGAGGCAGGCGAAAAATACCACCAAATTCTCAGAGGAGATTTCCCAACTGGACACCTCAGCACAAGGGCCAGAAGAGAAGAGTCTGCAGTCGGTGAGCGAATTCATCCAGGGGAGAATTTACAGCTTTTGAAGGAAAAAATGTAGGGAGGGTTCCCCCACCAGGTAGCTACTGGCTTAATTGGTTGGGCTTTCCTAGTTCCAGTTTACTCCTATTCCCTCTCTAGATCTGGAAACCTCAAGGGAATGAGGAGGGAGAGATTTGTAGCCTGGGAAGATGGAAAAAAGGGGATGAAATCACCGTCTGTGTCAGGGAATGGTGAAGGCTGGTGGTTCCCTATGGGACAGGGAAGCTGAGCACGATAGCATCACCAGCCTTCATCCCATCTTTGCAGTACCTGAGAGAGGGGAGCAGCTGGGGGAGCATCAGGTAGGTCCACGGGCAGGAGGCAAGCTGGGAATGCAGCCCATGGGGTGGATGAGCAGGGTCCATGGCCACATTCCTCCAAGGCATCTTGCAGAAGGACTGAGCTTAAATAGAGCCCCTGGGCCATGGGAAAGGATGTGTGGGGGTCTCAGGTGGTGCTGTTCAGGTCCATTAATGTCTATTAGTGCTGCTGGGGGCCCTGGTAATCTGCAATGGTGATTATGGAGCAAAGTCAGTGTCCTACAGGTGTCCAGTGAAAGGACAGGGTGCAGCAAGATAATTTCTTTTCTAGATTTGGGGAAAAATCCCTAACTAAACAATTAATCATTGCTGTGATTTAAGGAGAAAAAGCTCACACTGAGCTTCCTTTTTTCTTTCTCTCTTATTTCCCTAGGATGTGAGAAGCACCAGCAGCAGGTACGTGGCCTCTCTGAAAGGCTGTTTCATGAGTTTTTGAAAGGGCAATAACCATGGAGGATAAAACTCTGGCAGCTGCTGCATAGAGCTCTACTTCAGGGGAATTGCGAGAGTCTGGAGGGGTATTTTGGGGACCATCGCTACATGCTTGTCCCTGCTCTTCCTAAGGGATTCCTCTCTTGATCACCTCTGAGGATGTGCTGATCAAAGGAACTTTCGTCTCAAAATGACCTCCACATGGCAAAGGCTGGCTTATTTTCACTGCAAAGTCTTGACTCTCTTCTCTAGCCCAGTCCTCCCAAGCAGGACCTTTCTTATGGTCTACACAAAAAAATGAAATTAAAAAAAAAAATATTAATCCAACAGGGAAATTTGGCCTTTGCTTTCCTTGAGGTTTGGGTTGCCAAGGGGGTGAGGTTAAAAAAACCCCCAACATTCTAGCACCACCATCATATAATTTCTGGTGGCATCAGATTTCCTGAAATGATAACAATCACTCTGAAAAGTGTAGGTTGTTTGTTTCCCCTCCCCCGCCAGGTGTGGGAAAGTGACCTTCCAGCTGCCAGTGAATGTTTCTCCAGAGTCAGAAGAAAGAGTCTGTCACTTCTCATGGAGGAACAGTGCTCTGAAGGAAACTCTGAAGAAGCTACAAGGTACTGAGAAGGGCTTGAGGAGGAGAAAAAAAAAAAAAAAAAGACTAGCCATATTTTGGGGAGAACTGGAAGAGCTGAGCTGCATTTAGCTCATTCTTGATATACTTTGGGAACAGAAATACTGCAGAGAGAAACCCTGAGATGGAGGAGAGGAAGAGCAAAGGGCTTTTCCTGGTCAGAAAAATGACAATTTGATACCCACTTAATGCCTCATTTATCACTCTCTTAATTAGACATGCTTTGCCCTAATTTCTGAAGGGTGCTCATGGATGAGGGATGGACTGCTCTCTGGCTTGACTCTGCTCTCCAGCCTAGCTTTTCCCAAAATTGGCTTCTGCTGAGTGTGAGAACACAGGAGCTGTTGTACCTGTTAGATGAAGGTGCACCTAGCCCAAAGTATCCAAAAACAGATGCTGAAAGAAGAATACAAAAATCAAGGCAACCCAACAAGTTTTCTCAGCCCTGCAACTGGAGTCTCAGCGTAACGCTGGAGGAAAACCCACCCCAGGGCAGAGCCCTTGCCTTGAAACCTAACTATTTCCATGAAACAAATATGGAAATGGATTGACCCAATTCATTGCTCTGTCTTCGGGTTTTAGCACTTTTTTTTTTTTTTTTCCAATCACATTCTCAGCCAAACCAGTCTGGTCTTGTCCTGTGGTTGACACTTGCTGTAGCAGACAACCTGCTTGAGACTTTGCTGGTTTACATTCCACATATCTCTCTCTTTTTTTTTTTTTTTTCTCTCGACATAGCATTTCTTTTTGGCCCAACATAGCCTGAAATCTGCAGGGATTTCTGCATGAGTCTGTTGCCATTACTGTGCACCTTTTCCTTTTGGATTTTTTTGGGGTGGTTAAAACCAGCTTTTCTGTTTCATGTATAGAACCCTTTCCCTTCTTGGAGATGCTTCCATCTTGGGATGCTTTTGCCCCTTGAATGTCAGCCTGGGTCCTGCTGGCCCCCTCCAAGCCCACCACATCCCTAGGATGCTCAGCCTTGCTTCTGACACCCCTTCCCCCACCCCACAGCCATCGTGACCCTGGACCCCAACACAGCTCACCCCGACCTCATCCTCTCCGAGGACCGTAAGAGCGTGAGACGTGGGGAAGGACGACGGGACCTGCCTGATAACCCGGAGAGATTTGACTACTGGCCCTTTGTGCTGGGATGCCAGGGCTTCATGGCCGGCCGGCATTGCTGGGAGGTGGAGGTGGGGGACGGGGGAGATTGGGCTGTAGGGGTGGCCCGTGAGTCCATCCCTCGGAAGGGACATCTCAGCCTCTGCCCCCAAGGAGGGATCTGGGGGGTGGAGAAGTGGGGGGGACAAGTTCGGGCACTCACCACCCGCAAGGTGACCCTCCTACCCCTCCGTTGGGTGCCCCGTCGGGTCAGCGTCCACCTGGACTACACTGGAGGGACAGTGGCATTCTTTGATGCAGATGAGGGGGGGCTCATGTTCATTTTTTCCCGTGCCTCCTTCACTGGGGAGAGGGTCCATCCGTGGCTCTGGGTGGTGGGGGCCAGGTCCCAGCTCAGGCTGTGTCCCTGAGACATGGAGAGAAGCATCCCCGCACACTTTTCACGACTGCATGCCTCCCAGGGACCATGGGGAATAGAAGAAAAGGGGACTGTGGCTTTTGTGCTTCCTTCTTCCTCATGAAACTGGGGTATTGATGTTCAGGGAGAAGAGATAAACCTGAGAAAAATGAGGCAGGGGGAAACTGTGGAGAGGGGACCCTGGGGCATAGAAGTGGGAAATAGTGGGAAAAGCGGGGGAGGGCGAACCAGAGTACAGTAGTAGTAAAGTTTGCCTGATTAAGTATAGATGTCCCCCGGTCACCTCCAAACCAAGGGGGCCAAACTTCACCTTTTCTCCCCCAACCTCCAAGAAGGCGCAATTGCCCTAAACCAGACAGTTTCACCCTTATAAAGGATCCTGGGGTGGCGAGTTCAAATGCAGACACCTGCACTGTGAGTTTCTGATGTCAGGTGAGGTTTATCCCAGCCTTCAGCACTCCAGTGTGGAGTCTTATCAATGTGGTGTCTTTACTGATGGAAAGATCACACATGGCAAAGCTCCTGAACCTCAACTGTTTCTTCTCTTCTCCAAGAGTTGATATTTGAAACCTCCATGATGTAGATCATTAATAATAAAAAAAAAATATTATTCTCTCCTCTGTGTCTTCGCCTCTGGTTGGGACTGCCAGCAGAAGGAGAGCAGTGTGGCACATGGCTTCCAGGGATGTCCTTAGGTCACCTGCATGGGGCTTGTAGACCTTTCTGGGTGCAGGCACAGTCAAGGTTTTTGTGCCAATACCAGGAATGGTATTTAATCAATCATAGATCTTATGATTCTATCAGACTCATTTAAGTTGGAAGAGACCTTTAAGATCATCAGCTCCAACATTAACCTAGCACTACCATGTCCACCACTAAACTATGTCCCTAATCATCACATCTACACCTCTTTTAAATACCTCCAGGAGTGGTGACTAAACCACTTCCCTGGGCAGCCTGTTCCAGTGCTTGACAACAAAAAATAATCAACCAATACTCCAGTCCCAGCTTGAACCTGACACCCAGAAGCAGCAAATAACCAGACAGAGAAGAACATTACAGCATGTAAATCTTTTTACTTCATCTAAAACCATAAGAGAAGAGAGGAGCAGTCAAGCTGGTGCAAGACACTGTGGGGCAGACATGGCTCCATTTGTCAGCCACTGATGCCCCAATTTGGGCATTAAAATTTGGGACCCTTTGGGATCACTGAGAATGGAAAGAGGCCAGAAAGGCCAGATAGGAAATTAGTAGACAGAAGTCATCCAAAGTGCTAGAAACAGATGTTGGGGATGTAAATCTTGTGTTTAGCGTAAGAAAGGAGAGCTTCAGGGACACAGTGTGATCTGGGATCCCTCACTCCACACCAGGAACCAGGGATGAACACTTTCCCCTTTAAATGAAGCTGCTGGGAAAGTGAATATCAAGGCCCTCTTATCGGCATCAAAAAATGCCACCTGACCCTTCTCATAGTCCAGAGAGACCCGGACCCTTCTGGGGACCTGGATCTGGTATAGTGGGATACGCTCAAGGGAGGTCAGAGCCCAAAACTGACCTTCACAGAGCCCCATAGACCAGAGCTCCATCTCAGGGCTCACAGCAGCATCTTCCCTCCTCTTCAGGGACTCCCTGGCCACCCCCACGGCCCAGGAGCCTTGGGGTGTCACCTCCACCTCCCAGCAGCATCTCCCTGATGTGATGCCCTCGCAGCCCAGCACACAGGGATCGATGCCAAACCCCTCAGCAGATGGGTCCTGCTGGGCTTCTTCCCACCTCACACTCCTCCCATCCGCTGACACAATGAGCTGGGGATGAGCCGTGGATGGATCCAGGGTCACCTTCACTGCAAGGGGAAGAGAGTAGAGCATCAAAAGGAAACCAAAGCATTTCCCACGGCTTCGGGTTCTGACTCCCCTGCTGCAGGATCAGACACTGGTGGTTTTTCCCATCCCACAGGACCCAGGCAACCATCAGAAGACGACTCCCAAGGGAGCAAAAGAACAAGCCCTAAGGCAGATGAGTAGGAGATCCCTACTCTTTTTCGTGCAAAAAAAAAAAAAAGCCAAACTAGGTATTTGTTCCCTGAACATATTGACATGAGGGGCAGACTCAGTCTTCATGCAGCTTAGCAGCTCCACTGAAAGAAATTGATCCATCACCACATTGTTGTGAGGATTCCCTGACTCCTTATGGTGTCATCGTCCCCCCATTCATTGTTTTGTTCGGATACAACAGCATCTTCCCCAGATGACCCTTCAACTCATGACCCATCCCATGATGGGCTCAGCCTTCCCTTGGTCCTTCCAACTCCCTCATCTCCAGGAAATGTGAACTTACTCTTTTCAGGCTGTTCAAACATCAGGATGTCTAAAGAGGGGAGAAAAAGAGACATTCATTGATATAACATGCAAGTATCAGCATGGGCATGAAAACAAAGAGGTTCTGCCACACTGAAACCACCTATATAATCACAGTAAAATATAATTTATGCTCACACAGGTCCATCTCCCTACCCCAGCCCACACTTAATACCTTGGAAGCTCCTCAGAGTCTCCTCTAGAGCAATACTTTTCTCCCTGAAGTGATTGATTTTCTTTTCCAGCTCTGGAAGAAGCAACGGGGGCTGCTGGAAATTTTCCAGTTCAAACCTAGAGATGGACAACAGAAAGAAGAGGTGAGGATGCATCCCTTCAGAGAGAGACCAGGAAAACTTTTGTGCACACCTATAGCTCAGAGGAGCTGGTGCAGGCTTTAATAAACCTGCTGCACATTCAACAATGAGTAGAGACACCTTTGCTCAGAGCTTCTGTCCACAAAGCCAAATATTTGGCTTTTGGGGGAGGTTTTGTAAAGGCTTTCCTGTACCTGTCGTAACACAAGGTCCAACCTCCCTCCCCAGCCTGGGATGGAAGGAGAAGCTCAGGAAGCCCCATACCTGCTCAAGGTGCCTCTGATATCCTGGAACGGAAAGAGGGAAGAGAACTCAGTGAATGGATCTTAGTAGCAAAACATCTACTGAAACCCCAACAGCATGGATGTGCCTTTGGAGCAGACCGTAGCCTGGGTTTGGCTGCGTCATGGGGCAATACTCCAAGCCAGAAAATAATAGCCTGGACCCAGGTGGTGATAACCTGGCTCCATTCCCTTCATCCTCACCTGCAGGAATTTGCTTGCTGGTTGCTGGCACTTCTCCTCCATCTCCTGGATCAAGGTATCCAGATGAGATATCTCCTTTGTCAGACTAGTGATGTTTTCTTCCTGCATTTTCTCAACATCCCTCTCCAGGTCTCCCAGCTGAGCCAGCAGATGATGTGCATGGTCTTCCAGGAAGAGACGCAACCCTTCAAACTTGGAGAAAACCCTCTGCCGCTCAGCTTCGGTCTTCTCCTGCAAGAAGGAGACACAAGGGAAGAAGAGGGTGGAGAAGGATGCAGCAAAGTCCCATGTGTGCCAGTGGCTGCCCACCTGGAAAGAGTCAGTGTCTCAAGTATCCTATATCCTTTATATATGCATATATATATATATTTTGCTTTCCATTCAGCAGTCGAGTCCCTGGCAGGGTGCCAGGCTCCGCCTGTTATTTTTTTCCTACAATATGGAGAAAAGTCAGGTAGCAGTTGGTTTGGTACCTGGAAAGGGACTCCAGCCCCAGGGCAGAGCAGGATGACCACCATCACATCTAAAGCCAAAGGGAGACATCCAGACCTCCAACCCTCCTGATACAAACACTTACTAAGTATTCCCAGTTTCTCCTCATTTCCACCTCTCGAATCCCCAGGAGTTTGTCTCTGTCTTCCTTGAGGGCTTGCAGACGAGCCTGGATTTGTCCCTGAGGAAGGAAAAAATAAAGACCTCATGTCTCTGGAGAGTGAGACAGACTGAAAAAATACTCTGGGGAGGGAATTGTACTGTGGCCAACTCCAGAGCTTCTCCTTGTGTCCTGCTTCGTCTAGAAGGATCCTGAGCTTAAGACCTAGGAATGCTTTAAATGGAAATAAATGCCACATAACGGAAAAAACTTTCTGCACCAGCCCTTGCCTGCATTGGATCCTTTCTCTGAGCTGATTTAATTCACTGATACAGCAAGAAAATGTCCCCTTTTTTACTGGCCCATGTTGCTGCTCGTTTAGAGAGCATCTTGTGATCAGAAGATGTCCAGTAAGCACCAGAGCTGGACAAAGGCTTGAATATTGCAGCAAGGAAGATGGGATTAAGATCTCATCCCTTCAAGCTACAGAGCATCAGGTTCTCAGATGAGAACTGAGACAGCAGAAGCACCGGTGCATGGTCTGTGCTGTCATTTTGAAACGGGTCAGTTTGGTTTGGGGGAAGAGCAGACACAAACACCCAGAAGGGGACAATACTTCTGCCCCCAGCCTACTTCCCTGAGTGAGGACAAGATGTTTCAGAGCCTGACGATAATATGCCATGAGGGGAACATCAAGCCCTGATGGTGCTGCTCTGGCTCCTAGTGCACATCTAGATGGAAAAAAACCCCAACATTTACCTTGTATTCCTGGACAGCTTCCTGCACAGGAAGCATCGTGTGAGCCCGATGCGCTCGGGACTCCCGGCAGATCACACAGATGATGGCTTCATCGTCTTTGCAGAAGACCTTCAGAGGCTCCTGGTGCCTCTCACATCCTTCCTCCTCAACGGTCTCGCCTCTGGCTGCCTGCAAACTCAGCCGCTTGGCTATTTCAAGCACCCGTGCCAGCTCCCGGCTGGGCCGCAAGTTTCTCTCCGGTGCAGTCTCCTGGCACTGTGGGCAGGAGAAATTCACCGTGCACCACTCCCAGCAGCGGGTGATGCACTCCCGGCAGAAATTATGACCACAATGGATGGAGACGGGGTCTCTGAAATACTCCAGGCAGATGGGGCAGGAGGCTTCACTGGGGAGCTCTGCGGTGGGGCTCGGTGCAGCCATGGGGCCCTAGATGCAAGCTGCAAGACTGCGGCCACTTTCATTTTCCTCTGAGCAAGGGAAAGGCGTTTCCCTTCCTGCCGCCCCCGAGGTGGGCAGAGCCAGAGCTGAGGCTGGGTGGGAAGGGAGAGAGCAGGTGATGGCCAAAGTCCTCCTGGTTGCATCCCCCAGGGTGGTCCCTGTTCCCAAAACGGCTGGTACCTGCAGTCCGTATGGGTTGCCTGGTACCCACAGCCTGGCAAGGAGGAAGGATGGGGAAAGGGAGCCCTGCCAAGCCTGTGTGTGTGCAACCCACATCCTGGAAGGGGGCTGGGCATGAGAGCAAAGAGGATTTGGGGAGAGGGCTTGGCACGGAAAAGATGGGGCTGAAGAAGGTTGCATATCTCGGGGGGGTGAAGGAGGAGGAATGAAGCGTGGGGGCTGAGAGGCACCTGTGTGGAGTGGAAGAAGGGACCCAGGATGGGGAGAGGGTCTTGCCCTACCCTTGGCAGCAAATCAATGCTCCTGGGCAGACATAGGGCCAGCATCCGTTCTGCCTTTGCAGTAAACGCTGCCCAAGGCGGGGGGAAAGCAGAAAAGAGAGATAGGACCCCATCCAGCTCCCTCTGATCCTGAGAAATTTGCAGCCACCTCCCCTCACCTCTGTCAAATCCTCCCTCCAGCTTCAGGCATTAAACCACTCCCACCCTCTGCATTGCAAATCAGGATCAATTCCCCAGTCCCGGCTTATTAGCATAGTATTTCTCCAGGTACTGATAGACCCCAGGGATCCCATTTCCAGCACAAAAGGGGCTGGATGCCCCAGGCAAGAGCAACCTTGCTCCCTGTTGGGAAGAGCAACACTTAGTCCTTACACTCCTCTGGGAAAGTCTTATTTGCATGGGGGGGGGGCTTTGAACTTCCTTATCATTTGAACCATCCTTTTGATCTGACCCATTTACAGCTTTGCTATCACTATCCTGCCCTCTCCACAGTCGGGCATCAACCAGGCTGAAAACAAGTAATTCCTTTCCCAAGGGACCTATTTTTCAGCCCAAACAGTTTCCTCATCTGGCTGATCCCATGAAAGTAAGGTCTGCAGGAAAAAGCACCCCTTTCCCTGGTCTGTACTTAGATTTAACTCTGAAACGGTGGGAAAAGGAGGCAGGAGCAAAACCACACAATGCAAAGAAAAAAATTGAGGCGGGGTGGTTTGTGCCTGATGGTTAATTGTGGCGGCCTCCAGCCCCATATCTATGCCTCAAAGCAATTAAGCTGAATCCCACAGAAAGCCTTTTACTACTAATTTTCTTCTTCCACTCACACAGAGGCATTGAGCAAATGTCTTCCTCACCTTCAAAATAAAACCTCCAGCTCCCTCTTGAGACCACACTCACTAATAGTCCCTGTTGATTACACACAACCAATTAAGGGCTTGTTTGGAGAGGGATGTCACTATTTTTAACCTTATACCCAACCCAATTCACTGCTTAAAAAGCTGTAATGCAAGGCTTTAGTTGTAAAAAAAAAAAATAAACAACACACCAAACTCACCTTTAGGAGCTGAGCCAGGTAATCCACAAAGTCAAATCAAGCCTTTAGTGAGTTTTGCCTTAAGGTTTAAGTCTGATATTGAGCAAAACAGGTACATTTAAGTATCCCATGTTTCCCTTCTCTATGGCTTGTTGCTATTTAAGATCAAGTTCAGCAAGCAATGCTTTACCCACTTCTCAGTCTCTCCCTCAGCATACACATCCCTCACCCAAATCTCCCCCACACCAATGATGGGATCAAACAACGCCATATTTTCTTGATCCTGGGAGAGGCAGCACCAAACCTCTGCTGAATTTTCTCAGGGGATAAAATTCCCTTACTGAGGGCACCAGAGTAATGAATCAGGAAGGGTGCACAGCCACACACAGATGCTCCTCCAAGGCAGCTTGCAAAAGGGCTGTGTGCCAGGCAGGACCGAGCTTAAATAGAGTCCCTGGACCATGGGCAGGGGGTGGGGGGTCCCAGGTGGGGCTGTTTGGGGCCATTAATGCTCATCGGGACTTTGCCGATGATGCCAGGACTTGGCAAAATGAACTGACATTGCCAGGTTTGGAGAAGCCAAGATGCTTTTTCAGGCACATCAAGCTCTGCTTCAAGCCCAAAAGAAGTCACAGCAAAGAGTAAAGCCGCTGTAGGCGATTGCTGGGAGATTACTCTGATTATGTTACTCATGGAGTTAATTGGGGAGGAAAGGTGGCTTTTGGCGCTGGGGCAGAGGTGATGATGCTGTCAGCCCTTGTGGGACAGCAGGAGGAAGAAGGACAGGAGAGAAAGAATGTCCTAAATACTAAAGTCAAAGTCAAGCAGTCCCTCAGGGGTATTCACCCCAACATCAGTCTCTCTGCACGTCTCATTCCCCAATAAAGCAACCCTTAACTCGAGATTAACACCAAAAAAAAAGAGTGACCCAAGCATGAAACCGTACCACAGGTTTCAGTCTGAGTGTTCGTGCGCGCAGAGTGTTGCACCGGAAAATCATGACCCGTGAAAACACTTGCAAACAAATAACGGCAGATGCGTTATTTACTGATGTTCTCAGAAAACATGTCACTTTGTTACCCAGCCTCAGCCCAATGCAAATAAGTCCCGTTCGCTTCAGCTTGCGAAGGGCTTTGGACCGGGAGCTGTCCTTCCACATGCCACAGGTTGGTGGTCTGTGGGATTGAGTGATTTAGGGATTTTTTTGTCTAAGAGGAAGAACGACGTTGCTGTCCCTCCACAGAGCCGCAGAGCAGAGGAGAGGAGGACATTTACCACTTTGGTGTTCTAAAACTCAATTTGGGATGAGGTCTTGGTAGATCTGGGGGCTTGTTGCTACAGCCTGAGATGAGGGGCTTTGCAGAAAAAACAGAGATGCTGAGGCTTTTAAAAACTGATGCACAAAAAGCAGGGGCAGGCTCATGGGGTGAAAGCACGTTTATGCAGGCAGACACCCAACCAACCGTGCAAGGTCAGCGCAGCTGGAGTAAAGTGACATTGCAAATCAAAAAACCAGCCGTGGGAGGGGAGATTTCCATTGCTGGAAGGTCATTCCTGAAATATCACCTTTTTTCCCCAAAATGTGGCGGCCAAGGTATGAAGGAAGCTCTCCTGAAGCGCGGTGGGATCTTGGTGAAGGAGAGCCCGTTTCCGAGCAGATTGAGGGGTATGGCTGGTTGTGCAGCTCTTTCATTTACAGGGTGGAAGAAAATCCCCTCCTTTCCTTACTCACAGGTAAGCGTGGAAGAAAAGGAAAATTAAAGATGAGAGGGTGAGTGGTAATCGGCTGCTGCTTGACTCCAGGCTCAGCCCTGAACTCTGAAAGAAATGGCATCCTGTTTAAAAGGAGAATCGAAAGCAACAATAAAAGTATTTATAGCTGCGCGTACATGCACAGAAATGAGGACGCTGGCAGGTCAGTGGGGAAGCCAGTAGTTAGGTATGATAAATAATAAAGAGCTGAAACGAGCAGCAAAGGATGTGTCCTGGTGGTTTGACTTGAAAAAGGGAGACTTATCCATGGCAGGGGGTTTGCTTAAGCTCTATTCCCATGGCCGTGCCCTTCAATTAATAAATTAAAAGCGCATTTATTAATAAGCAATGAAAGTAGACTGATTTCTGGGTGCCAGACCCCATGGGGAGGCTTGGGGCAGGGGGGCTACCTCTGAATTTGCCTGGGTATTTTTCTTTGTGGAGGCAGGTGATATAGAAGCTGCAGGCGTATCTCTAACAAGTCAGGAAATTCTGAAGGATGTTTATTTTCTATTTAATCTCTTTTCAACCCACCAGGGTCCCTGCAGAAAGGGGGGGTTCTCTCTTCCCCTCTGCAGCTGCTCAGTGCAGCATTTTGCTCAGCAGCAGTCGCAACCCGGAGAAAACCTGGTGCATCTCAGCAGTAAAAACTCCCCCGCCGCTTGCTTTCACCTCCCTCGGGGCTCGAGACACCTGCAGGAAGGGGAGCAGCCAACGGGCAAGACCAGCCGGGGCGGAAAACGAAAGCTGCCCCGTCATCCTTGCTGCCAAGACCATGGCTGCAGACAGCCCTGCCGAAAGTTTCCGCGATGAAGCCTCCTGCTCCATCTGCCTGGGCTTCTTCCAAGACCCCGTCTCCATTCATTGCGGTCACAACTTCTGCCGGGCGTGCATCACCCGTTGCTGGGAGGAAGCTGAGGAGAATTTTGCTTGCCCTCAGTGCAAAGAAACGGCCCCACAGAGAAACCTGAGACCGAACCGGGAACTGGCAAAAATCATCGAGATAGCCAAGCGGCTGAGCCTGCAGGCAGCCAAAGGAGGGGCAGGAGGGGAGAGGCTGTGCGACAAGCACCAGGAAGCTCTGAAACTCTTCTGCGAGGAGGATCAGATCCCCATCTGCTTGGTTTGCAGAGAGTCCCAGGCTCACCGAGTCCACGCCGTGGTCCCCATCGAGGAGGCTGCGGAGGAGTACAAGGTGGGAGGTCTCTGTGCATGGCATGGGGATGAGGGAGGAGGAGGGGACCGGGTCAGGGACCTGCCCTGTGGGTTGTTATGCTTGCAGACGTCTGGATTTCTACCCCTTTCAGTCTGCTTTCTGCATCGTGGCATGAGCATTGGATTACAGCCGCCCCCACCCTGCCTGCTCTACGCTCCCCCTCACTGACATTGCTGGTCACCCTGACTGTCTTGAAGCTGTCATTTCCATATTATCACAGTGTCCTCATATAAATCATGCTGGAAAGGAGCCCATGAGATCATCTAACTCAACCTCCTGCTCAAAGCCAGGGTCAGATACGCTGTCTCAGACATTGGGGAGTGCAGGAGATGCTGCGTGTAGATGAACATGACGAAGTCAGGTCTGACGGTGCTGGTGTGCAAGGCAAGGTTGGGTTTTCCAGCACATCCATGGTCTGGGCTCCAGTTTCATTGTGTACATCTGCTGCAAAAATTTATTTTGATGAAAGTGAGAAGGAAAATTTGCTCTCACCACAGACGTGCGATCTAGCCCCGGTCTCACCGCACAAGGGTGATGTAGAGTATGGTCTTCACACCTTTGTGGCATAAGATGGCTTGAATGTCCCATCCAGGCTTTGAAGTTGTGGCCAAAAGCACGTTCCTTGGCAGCTGAACTGAGCAAAGAGCCCAAACTTATGAGTTTTGGGTGAGCACTGAGTGCAGGCTGAATCTGAACAGATGCCGGCAGGGTGTCCCCAGTCATTTAAAACTCCTTGTCCGCTGAATTGGTCCTTTGCCTGAGTCTTTTCCAATCTATGCCATGAATTTCACCCTGGTTGTTGGAGAAAGTGACCCGTTCTGGCTGCCCTGCTCTCCCAGCAATCAGGGTTTATGAATTCCCAGAGCCGGATTAAGCAGGGAAGAATCTGAGTTTGCAGGAGATAAACCTGGATAGGTGGGATGACGGTAGTGGGATGGACCAGCTAGAGGAAGAAAATACACTAACAGGGTGTTTCATCGCCACTCAGGAGAAATTCCAGGCTCATGTGCAGATCTTGAAGGACAGAAGAGAAAAGCTGTTGGGGCTGAAAGTGGTCGAGGAAGGGAAAAGCCTGGACTTTCTCGTAAGTGTCTATCCCTGGGTGGTCATGGCTTTCTCCCTTTCCTTCTTTTTGGTTGTCCCTCTGGCCACAGTGATGGATGTGGAGACATGACATATTCCATGGTCAAAAAATCACATCTCCATGGTCCCTTGCACGTGCATGGGAATGTC
Source organism: Grus americana (assembly GCF_028858705.1). Lineage (NCBI taxonomy): Eukaryota > Metazoa > Chordata > Aves > Gruiformes > Gruidae > Grus > Grus americana. The sequence continues at coordinate 369,597 of NC_072883.1, read as the reverse complement.
CTCTCCATTGGGGTAAAGGTCTGGGCAGTCCCCAGGGTAGATTAAAAAACATCCCCGTTTTCCTCCTGTCTCCTCCTCCTTGTACATCTTAGCAGGCTGGGAACATGTGTTGGATTTTGCCAGGTTATTGTTGATCTTTCTCGTCCTCAGTTTGCTCACAAGTGGGACGCGTTCCCAAATTCCCCCTATTGATACATACAGAAAATGGGAATCACCCAATTGCTTCTTTCTTACTTTGTGTTCCCTTTCCCCGACCTCTTTCACTGACTAATCTGTTTACAGTTTTGTTTTGTACCTTCCCTTGCTGTTCAAAGGTTGGTTACAAAGATCACGGTCCATGGGAAACGCCCTTTGCCAGCAACTTCAGCCTAGAAATGGCAAAAAAAAGTGTCTTAATTATTCCCCCGCTCTGCAATAGGCACTGGAATTTGTGGCTGTGTTATAACTCATCACGTTAAATTGTCTCCGTTGCAATTTTTCTTGACCATCTCTGCCTCTCCCTTGCGTCGGTTCTCTTTGCAGGAACGAGTTGAAATGGAGAGGCAGAAGGTTGTGTCTGAAGTCAAGGAGCTGCACCAGTTTGTGGAGGGACAGGAACGTCTCCTTTTGGACCGCCTGGCAAAGCTGGACCAGGAGATCATGAGGAGACAGGAGGAGAACATCAACAGGCTTTTGGAGGAGATCTCCTCCATCGGCGAGCAAATCCGTGAACTGGAGGAGAAGTGTCAGCAGCCAGTGTGTGAATTCCTGCAGGTGAGACCTCAGGCCCCTCTGAAGATTGTTGGCCTTGCACACTACTGGTGTCACCAGTCCAGGAGTCAAATTCATTCTAAATACTCCTTTTAAAATGTATATTTCAAATCTTTTATTATTTTTTTTAAATTATTTTCTTAAATGATCACAAGCATGGCCCAACTGTCCACTTGAATACTTAAAATCAACCACAGCCTATTTAAATCGCTGTCTATTTAGATGGGTATGGGATTCATCCATCTAGTGGTACATGTCTACATCCTAAACAATTGTCCAAGTCCCTTTGTACGCAGTGGAGAAACAACAGGCACTCATCTTGTCTTTAGGTCGTCATCCAAACCCATCACCTGAGCCCACCTCCAGGCTCTGGTTAATTCTTGATTTAAAACATTCAAATACGCTGAAGCAGTGGCGTGCATTAGAAGTAATAATACCCATGCTGGAAGGGTAGGGATGTGAAAGGTGGTGGGTGATGGCAGATAATTACAACAAGCTGCTTATTAAGCGATATTGCCATGACCTCACCTACCTCCCCAGCAGATCTGCAAACACTGATCGGTATCAAGGGACTGATTTTAGACCCATAATTTAGCCAGACCAGTGCCTTGAGTTGCTTGCGGTCACACCACCGCCCTGTGGTAGCTGTTTGCTGTTTACTATCAGGTTGACTTTACTCTGACCTAATGCTCCTTCTCTCATCTTTCCCTTGTAGGACAGCAAAAACATCTTGAGCAGGTTTGCGGCTCCTTTCAAGTGTTCTTGCACTGTTAATGTTGTTTTATCTCTACGAGGGTGACACTGATGGACTCCGAACCCCCAACCTCTTATGTTCCCTGTATGCTAGGGACTGTATAGACATGTAGGAGAAAACCAGGACACCGCAAAAGGTCCGAGTAGGATGCTGAAGACCAGGGAAAGGTATCAGACGGGATGATGGTGCCTCCAGCTCTGCTGCAGCTTCTCCTCTATAGTCCATCCAAAACTATCTATTTCTGGAGGGCTGAGCTTTCACTCTCTGCCTTTGTGAGCCCATCAAAAATAGCAACCCAGCAGCTAAAAATATGTGGACGTTTAAATGCTAAGGAGTACATCCAGGTGGAAGGGAATCCAGTATGAACTTCCATCCCTATAACAGACCTCTTCATGTCCTCTTTGGACATGGATCAAGAAGGTGGGTTATTGGAAAAACAAAAGCGATCAAGAAAAGGCATTTTTTTTGTCTGCATTTCCCTTGATGTAGACTGCTACTGGCCACGATGGAAAGTCTTTACCATCCATAGATAAGTGCTCTGGGTGAGCAAACCCTTCTCTGGGAGCTCATTAATGACTGCCCTAGCACCAAACCTTTGCTCCAGTCCTACGATTGCTTATTTCTTTATAAGAAAGTTGAAAATTGGTCAGTGCACAATGACAATTATGAGTGAAGGAAGTATTATCAGAAAGATCTTCCTTCTTTCCAGGCTTGAGAAGGACGATGCCCAGAAGCCAGCAGAGACATCACCTGAGAAACCCACCGATCTTCCTCAGAAAAATATTGCCCTCAAAGAGATGCTGATGAAATTTCAAGGTACAGAGAAATTGGGGAGGAGAGTGTTTGAGGTCACGCTAGGTCTGTCTGCAGCAGATCTAAGGAAGGAGATCTCAGCTAGGTAGGAGAAGTCCTGGTGAAATGGAGAGATGCTTTCGACACGCCCTGCAGAGCTGTAGCCATATTAGCATAGCAAGAAGCAATTACTCTGGCTGATTACATGAGAGAGGGTGAGTTTGCCTCCTGGCAGACCTCGGTAAGTGTTGGTGTGCTGTGGGACCTCAAGCAGGGTCAGCGTTGCCTTTGGAAATCACCTCTCTGAATGAGACCAAAGGTGAAAATTGCAAATGTTTCCACATGGTAACTTAAAAAAGAAAAGTCATGGGACACCTGAGGCTTTATTTCCTCTTTCCAATGGCCTGGAGACTCCCGGCAAAAATATCCACACTTCAAAGTCTTACTTTTACTCTAGATCAAGCTCCCTTCATGCAGCCGTCTTTTCTACTCCTCCAATCTTGCTCATGGGCATAAACCCATTCCTGCTCTGCTCCAGCAAACAGGAACTGGGAGCTGGAGCATCCCAAGCTGGGGGAAGATGGGGAAAACGTGACCCTAATGTCCTTGAGGGCCAAGTTGTGCCTGTGATGCTCATCTTCTCTCTGTCCCCAGTAAGTTTGACGCTGGATCCAGAGACGGCACATCCCCGGCTCGTCCTGTCTGAGGATCGCAAGCGTGTGAGATGGGAAGACACCCGCCAGCCCGTACCCGACAACCCCAAGCGTTTCGACTCCTCTCGTTGCGTCCTGGGTTGCGAGGGTTTCAGCGCGGGGAGGCATTACTGGGAGGTGGAGGTGGGCGATGGGGAAGCCTGGGCTGTTGGGGTGGCCAAGGAGTCGGTGAAGAGGAAAGGACGGATCAGCGTCAACCCCAAGGTGGGGATCTGGGCGGTGGGGCAGTGTGGGAGCCAGTACCAGGCTCTCACCTCTCCTACCATCCCCATCTCCCTGCTCGCTGCCCCCAAGGTGATTGGGATTTACCTGGACTACGAGGCAGGGCGAGTGGCGTTTTTTGACTCCAATAACGAGGCACCGATCTTCACCTATCCCCCAACATCCTTTGCAGGGGAGCAAATCCTCCCCCTGCTCTGCCTGGGGAGAGGGTGCCAGTTCACGCTCTCTCCCTGACCCCCCATGGGACAGCATCCACTCGAGTCTCACCCGCTGGGATCTTGGGGAGACCACAGGGGCTCATCACCTCAGCGTGAAGAATACGCTGTCCAGCATGGAAAATTCTCTTTTCCTATCATTTATGTCAGCAAGAAACATCAGTTGCTTCAGAGCTTGTAAAGGAGGGGGGCTGCTCTGCTGGCCCCCAGAAACCTGCATTGTTCTGTCATCAGGTGGCTTTGCCGATGATGCTGCCCTGGCGCATCCATGCTGATAAACCCCTTCCAAAAACCTCTCTGTTGGAGGACAGAGGTAGAACTGAGCTGAACACATGCTGAGCCGGTTCCCAGTTTCTCTTTCCTCCACCCTCTCCGACTGATCATGCGTCCCTGCTGTTTGCTGGGCCCATTTTTTGGCTCACTTAGCTTTCAGCTGCGCGACTGAGCATAGATGCTGCGGATGATGATACAAAAGCCTGGAGGACTTCATGATGACTTCAGGTTTTATGTGGTCTCTGACAAGGTGGTAATAATCTAATCCAAGGGCAAGATAGGCAAGACCTGATCTGGTGGAAGGGGACTTTAAATCATCAGAATTACCCGCATCTCTGGTGTGAGCTTGTGTTGGATAGGTGCTTAGTGCCGTGTGATGTCCATATCTTTGGACACTGTAAGGACTCACCTCTCCATCCAGGCTATGGTCCCTCCAGGGTTAGCAAAGAACAGTGGCAAATTGTAATTTATCTCATCTAGAAACAGCTCGATAAGGGTATGTAGGAGAATTTACTTCTCTCCTCTGATTAGAGGGAGCCCAGATTGACTGGATGGCACGGAGACACTGTAGATGCCTAAAAGCAAGAGAAATAAATCCTTCCCAAGGCAGAGTCGGCTTTAACCTGTTATTGAGCAACAGCTCCAGGCTGAGCTGTTGCCTAATGGAAATTTGGGGGCATATGGAGGAACCCAGGAGGGATGGAGGGTACTCACGGGAGCATTTCTTAGTGGATGGAGTCAATGTTTTCACATATCCAAACTGATTGTATGGCTGCGCCCTTGCTTGCTTGAAAAGCTTTGTTTGCCTCAGCTGCCGAATGCAAACTATGGAAATGAGAATAAGAAATTGCTTCCTTTGCAGCCTGGTGTTGTGGTTATTGCGTCCTGGCACTTCAAGGGCAGCAGATGGGAACCTCTGCAAAATTCCCAGCTGGGCAGAGCAAGGTCTTATGTTAGTGATAACCATTCCTGCACCATGCAATAGTGCTTCTGCTTAAACTCCCAAGAGTTTCAGTCCTTCAGTCATAGTTAGGAGCCAAAATGCATTTCAGGGGCTTGGCCCTAAGTAGCAGCAGCTGATTGAAGATGTTCTTGCAGGCCTCCACGCACCCAGGTATATGCAAAACCCTTCTGGAAGCTGCCACACGCCCCACAATTAAATTTTTTTTTTTTTTTTTTTGCATGCAGAGAACAGCCCTGCTTGTTTGCTTTGCATATGCAGGAGAATTCACAATGTGAGCAGCACAGCCAGCACTTCTCGTCATGCAACAGCAGGGTGGTGTGCCCCAGGGAGAGCACGTCCAGGACGAGCAACTCCAAACTGGTTCCCAGTAGCAAGCCGCATGCAAGGAGAGCAAGGGGTGGTCCTTGTTGTTGTGCTGTGCCACAGGGTGTCATTTCCCTCCAAGAATCACCTGGATGTGGGTAAATCTGATCGCTGGGCAGACCGGAAATGCTGTTGTTCCCCAAAGGAAAGCCATGGACTGGCTGCTGGGACAATCTTTCTGCTTGAGCTGCAGCGATAAGGGGAGGATGTGGAGAGTGCAGTCAGAACAGGGGAAAAGGACCGAAAATAAACGGGAAACAGGTAAAAAAATGCAATAATTGATCCTGCTGTGATCCAGGAGTGTGCGACAAGTTGTGTACGGCCTCCCTGGTGGTCTAGTGGTTAGGATTCGGCGCTCTCACCGCCGCGGCCCGGGTTCGATTCCCGGTCAGGGAAGTTACTTTGCCCCCTCCTTCCTAACCCCCCTTTTTTTTTGAAGAAAAAAGCCTTTCATATTACAATAACACGCGTCCCTACGAAACATTCCCTACCTCCCCTTTTTGTTCCGATACCTTCCCACCGGCGCACACTTGCCTCGGCAGGATGTCCCCTCCAACCTGACACAGCCAGCCAGGGATCCCCAAAGCCACTTGGCAGCTTGATGCAGCCCACCCACCCTATTTTATTTACCAATGGGTATCCTTTTTTTTTTTTAAGGGTGTTAAAAAAAATTAAGGCTCCTCCCCAAATAAAACAAGGAAAGACAAAAGGAAAAGCTAAGTGTTTCTGCCCGGTTTCGAACCGGGGACCTTTCGCGTGTGAGGCGAACGTGATAACCACTACACTACAGAAACGCTCCTGGCAGCTGATCCCTGCCTGCCCGCACTCTGCCTGCACATTTCTCCCTGCCCACGTCGAGCTCTGAGACCTCCCAAACCCGCCTCTTTCAAGGGGCTGCTCCAAAACCTACCTCATTTTTTGGGGGCCGTTCCCTGATTTCAAGAAAGCAAGCTGCTTTCATCACCCAGGAGTGGAAAAAAAAAAAAAAGCCTGAATTAGGTAAAAGCCCTTCTGCGCCTTTCCCACCCCACGGTGCGAGCAACCACCAATTTAATCAATTTTTGCGGGGTGATCACACAGCACAGGGGTGGTTTCGGCCGGAGGGAGCGGCGCAAAGGGGAAAATGAGCTCTTTTGTAGGAATGAGCCCAAAAAACACCTGTCAGGAGTGGGATTTGAACCCACGCCTCCATTCGGAGACCAGAATACCCAACTGCGGGAAGGCAAAGCCTTGAGTCTGGCGCCTTAGACCACTCGGCCATCCTGACGGTGACGAATCGGGGCCAGAAAAGGAAATATAACGATACTAAAAATTAAAGGCGGGGGGGGGTTTGGCTCTTTTTTTTTTCTTTTAGGACTTTATGACGATTAGCAGCGGGGCAACATTAGGAAATCAGGAATTATCTTCAGCTGAGTAGCAGTGGCGCGGGGAAAAAAACTAAGCGCCCAACGTGGGGCTCGAACCCACGACCCTGAGATTAAGAGTCTCATGCTCTACCGACTGAGCTAGCCGGGCTGACAAAAACATCTTTTCTGTCCTCATTTTGGTGCGGGAATCTGGTAGTTTCAGGCTCTCTTTCCTGCCCGTGCTCGGGCTGGGAATGGGGCGAAACACCCCAGCAGAGACACTTTTTTGGAAAGGCTGAAAAATCTCCCCACCCAGATCCTGCGATGCGATTTTAGCATTTATGAGAATTGATGCAATTTTTGGTCCTGCAATAAAAAACGGACATAAACCGCTATGAAACGATTCCCGCTTGGCTAAACAATAGCAGCAGGAAGGCGGTATTCCTGCGTGAATTCCGTGGAAAAGATCTTTTTTTTCCATGCGTGTTTTGATGCCAAAAAGGATGAGGTGAAGGGCAGAGGGAGCCCTTAAAAAAACAGCGGCGGGTTTCTGTAGTGTAGTGGTTATCACGTTCGCCTCACACGCGAAAGGTCCCCGGTTCGAAACCGGGCAGAAACAGCCCCAAATGCTTTCCTTTTTCATGAACTCTGTGGATCAATATTCCTCCAAATTCTGGAATAGCCACGGTTGCAAAAATAGCTATTTACAGCACAAGTTGAATGTGGGGATTTATTCGAGTCTATGCATTAACATTTTCCCTGGGGACATGGTGACAAGTGGGGGAGTGGGTTCAGCGCAAACTGGATCCTCAGCCATCACGGATGCATCATTGTGATGATCCCCTGTGCTGGGGAAAAATGTCCTTTTTGAGTGGGAATGTGCAGGAATCCATTAAAGCATCTCTGTCCCCCAACAGCCCCCTGATATGGGGAAGGGGAGCAGAGTAAATGCTCTCCCAAATTCAGACCCACCAGGCCATATTATTCTTACAGAAACAGCTCGAATGCTTTAATCTTTCATGAATTTGGAATTGCCTGTTACTTTCTAGAGAAAGGCAGAAATCCAGCAGAGATAGGAGGAAATTTATAAATTCAGCTTGATTTTAGAAAAGATTATTTTACTTTTCCCTGACCGGGAATCGAACCCGGGCCGCGGCGGTGAAAGCGCCGAATCCTAGCCACTAGACCACCAGGGAGCTGATAGTTACCCCAATTTTACCGATCTCATCTTTTATCTCTGCACATTTAGCCACCCCAAAGTTACTGCTTCCCATCAGCCTGGCAGAAACTGCTTTGCTCCGGCTGCAGAATTAATAAAAAATAGTAAAACGAATTTAAAATAACAAAATTATTTTTTAAAATAGGAAAATTAATTAAAAACATATGCTTTGACTGATATCACCTCTCCCTGGTGGTCTAGTGGCTAGGATCCGGCGCTTTCACCGCCGTGGCCCGGGTTCGATTCCCGGTCAGGGAAAGTTCCTCCAGGAAAAAAACAGATTCTTTAAAAATCATTATTTTTCTTCTTTGCCCCGGGGATCCTGCAGAATTTCTCTGCAGTTCGGTGTTGAGCGATGTCTCAAATAAAACCTCTTCTTCCTCCCATCCCTGAGCATGACTGGCTACAAAAATGGCCATTTTCTAATGCTAACAGCAAATTTGAGGAGAATTTTGGTAGAAAAGGGGCTGGAAGAAGGTGGAGGCACAGACCTGGGTCCATCCTGTCACGAGTGGGTCACCCCCCCACACACCACCCTACGTCGTGTTTCTGTAGTGTAGTGGTTATCACGTTCGCCTAACACGCGAAAGGTCCCTGGTTCGAAACCAGGCAGAAACATATGTTTTGGGCTTTTTGGGGTGTTTTTAAAGCATCTCCTTTATTTTTCATTCATTCACACCCTTCAGCAAAACATTGCTTCCAAATGCAGAGCAGCAGGACTGGAAATCAAAAAGCAAGAAGGGCCATCCCTGCTGTCAAAAACCTTAATTTTCTTTATCATGACGTACACCTATATGCATAACTTTAAATCTATATATAATATACGTACAAATGTTTTGATCTTTGCCAAAAATGCATTAATTTTCAGCAACAGAAATGACCTCTTTTCTTTCTCTTGGGGTTTATGGTGGTGGAGGAATCCAACCCAAAACCAAATCAGGTGAAATGCCTGATCAGGGCACAAACATGTTGTCTCTGAATGAGGCAGTGGAAGCAACTCGACTTTTTTGTGTGTTTTCCAGAAAAATATGAGGCTGTTTCTGCCTGGTTTTGAGCCAAGGACTTTTTGCACATGAGGCAAATGTGTGACCGAGCGTGCAAACCCCTTGCAGGCAGCGGGGCAGCTCCAGGCTTCGGGTTGATGCTCCACAAGCTGGAGAATGATGGGTAGAGAAAATGGGCTCAGATCAAGCAGTTTTGGAGTCTGGGCTCGGGGAGGAGCAACATAGGAGAGGGGTGCATTTCCCAGGTCTGAGGTGCTTCAGAGCAAGCACTGAGGGAAATGGGATTCACTCTATTCCAGATATGGTGCAAAATATCAAACCCATCGCGTTTCTGTAGTGTAGTGGTTATCACGTTCGCCTCACACGCGAAAGGTCCCCGGTTCGAAACCGGGCAGAAACATCATTTTTAGGGTTTTTCTCTCCCTGTCTTGCAGATATTAAAGGAGTTGGGTCATTCCATGTGGGGATGGTGACATCGGTGTGTTATTTAGCTCTGGTTTGGCCAAATGGAGAAGGGACCTTGGCCATGCTCCTTGCAAAGAGATGGCTGGAGACTCCTTCTCCTTTTTGGGGTATCTCAGGGGAATGCATCTTCATGGTGTGTTTCCTCTCTTAAAAAGAGTTTTAATTGGGGAATTCCCTCTGGCTGTCAAAAGTAGCACGTGTTGCATTTCCCTTGGTTGTGTCCATTGCTTTGACCACCCTCAAGAGATCACAAGGAAGGGTGGCCTGGATGGGTGTTGGCAAAGGGAGGAGGAGACGTTTTTGTGGTTGGTGCTCTTGGAAGATAAGAGAAAAGAAGGGAGAGGCAGAAGATGGAAAAAAGGGGCAGAGAGATGTGGGGAGCATCACTGGGAATAGGGAAAATTTGGTGAAACAGCCTTTGTTCTGAATTCTCAGAAATATTAACCCCGAGAAGGAAGCTCACCAAGTTTCTGTAGTGTAGTGGTTATCACATTCGCCTAACACGCGAAAGGTCCCTGGTTCGAAACCAGGCAGAAACATGATTTTTAGGGCTTTTTTTCCCTCTCCTCTACCTTTTTCCACCCCTCTCTGTAATGTGCTTATACAGGACACTTGTGTGCTCTTTGACATTTGACTTAGTGGTTATTTTGGGGTGGTTTTGAACCTGAGACCAGTGGAGAGGGTGGGATGACTGCTTCATCCCAGCACTTCTTTTACATACATAATTTTTAGCGTTTGCTTTCCACGTGAATAAAGAGGAATAATTTGCATTTACACCACGCTGTTTAATCAAAGCTCATCTTTTTCCATCGCCAGTCTAGACACAGATATAGAAGACTCTGCTGTCACATCCTGAGCTCATACAGAGGGATACTGTGTGACCATCAGCCCTTCTTCCTAATGTGGAAAGACTGAGGGCACTAACGGGCACTAACGGGCACTAACGGGCACTAACGGGCACTAACGGGCACTAACGGGCCTGAACAGCCCCACCTGGGACCCCCCCACCCCCTTCCCATAATCCAGGGGCTCTATTTAAGCTCAGTCCTGGAGTATTTTACCCTTTTGCAAACTTTCTTGGAGGAGCATCTCTGTGTGGTTGTGATCACACTGCTGATCCACCCAGCTTGCCTTCAGCCCTGCCTCCTGCCCATGGATTTCCCTGCTGCTCTCACTCAGGTACTGTGGGACAGACCCTGAATAGAGAGCCCAGGGTAAGAATTATCCAGCATTGGGGGTTACATGTCAAGAGAGTAGACTTTTTCTTCTGCATGGTGATGAGCAACTTGGTGCTGTCCCTGCATGACATTGGTTTCACTCCTGGGATGCTGCTATTTCTTTAAGTTTTACTTAAATATTTCTCAACTCTTCCTCTTGCATCTTTACTTTCCTCTCCAGCCTCTCTTGTCCAGGTTGAGTTTCTTCCCATGCTTGTCTTGTGGCTCAGCTCCATTTCTGGATGTTGTACCCAAAGAGATGATTCTGCTATGCTCAAAACCAAGCAATGAGTTTGTTCCCTTCCCCCAAATACATTTTGCATTCATTCATCCCACAAATGAGCTGAAAAAATAAGACTGGGTGGAGGGGGAGACTTTGCAGTCATGCATTCCTGCTTCTGGATGGAATTATTTGTTCTTGGGACATGACCTAGAATAGTGGCCAAAATCTCAGGCTCCACATTCAATTAACTCTCTGGAGCACAACTCTGTCATTAAATCTGGGCTTTCCCCTCCTTGCTGCGTCTCTGCTGACCTACATTGCCATGCAGCTTTTGTTAAAGCCCTTTGCTGTTCGTATTTCTGTTCTTCCAGAAACTCAGACATAAAGAGCTTGGGCAGGGGAAACTGCAGCACTTCTGCTGCTGAACTGTTTTCATCCTCCTCCAGTTTTGTTCCTATTCCACTTGCAGATATAATGCGCCAATAATGTTAGCTGTAGTGTGGCATGCTAGGAGTTGGAATCTCTTCTGAAAATGGAGACTTTCCTGTAAAATTAAGAAATTTCTGTATGCTAGTTGGAGAAAGAGGCCTGAATAATGACTGAACTGTTTTCATCTTCCATAATGACATGGGAAAGATGCCTAAAAATTAGGAAAAAGCAGTAAATTATCTGAAATTCTCATGAATCCCAAGGATCAAACTGATCTCCTCGCAGCAAACATCATCATCCACAGCTCTGCATATTTTCCATAGAGCTACTGAGATGCCAGTAATCTGCTCTTTTTCACCCTTTTATTGCACCCAAGAAATGGAAGAACTTGTGGCTCCTGGGGTGTTTTCCACTCAGTTAAATGCACTGAGATGAATCCAGCAGCTGGAAAGTTGGAAAAACTTTCTAGCTCTGATGAGAGCAGACAGAAGCCCCAAGCATTTGGGGATAGTGTGTCCCAGGGAGGAGGGCGGGGGAAAAAGTCATTTGGTGGCTGCGAGACCCTTCTTGGGTAAATTCTGGACTCCTGGGTGCTGGCAAAGCCACTGCAAAGGGCTTCTTCTGGATGGTAGCAGAAGATAAACCCAAGGACCTGTTGGCTTGGGAGGATTTTACCCTTTAGCTGCTAAAGGAAGGAGGAGGAAAACACGCAGAGACATTCCTATGCATCAAGTGCAACTCAAATCCTTTGTGCCCCCCAACATCTGACGTTCTGTCCAGCGGGAAAAAAGGGATATGGCATCTCCCTGGTGGTCTAGTGGTTAGGATTCGGCGCTCTCACCGCCGCGGCCCGGGTTCGATTCCCGGTCAGGGAAATGTGTTTTTTTAATAATATAGCAGAGCTAGCCGCGCAATGCGGAGTATCCCGACACACCCCCCCCCCCTCGTTCCCGGGTGTGGGTGCAGAGAATGGCTGGCTGAAAATCAAAGGGTACTTGGCACTCCAGCAGCAACAGGAAGAGAAACAAAACAAACCTGCCAGTCTGGAACTTTTTCTGCTGTATACTCTCTCCTGAAACAAATCCCCCCCTGCCCATTGCGCTGCCTGCATCCGGACTGATGCTCAGAAACCGCACCATCCCCTTTTTCGCTAGAGCCCGGCTAGCTCAGTCGGTAGAGCATGAGACTCTTAATCTCAGGGTCGTGGGTTCGAGCCCCACGTTGGGCGTCCGAATTTTTTTTTTCCCTCCTAGCAAAGATTTTGGGGTTGTTTCATGCAGAACAGAGTACCAACACTGGGGTATGTCATAAGGAAGGGAAGGAGCTGCATCTCCCAACAAATTCAGTCTCATATGGGAGTCAGGGTATTGCAGTCTAGTATTGCAGAGTGATTCTTGTCTGCTCTCATATTAAGACCTAACTTTACGTTATTTATTATTGCTTTATGCATTCTTTGGGGCATTTAAACCTCTCCAGATTGGAACTGGGTAACAAATAGGAGTAAATCCAACCCCAGGTGAACAGCAGGGTGTTACCTGCTGTACCAAAATGCTCTCAAACTGCCTGATTTCCCAGGAAATCCACATTCTTCAGCTGACAGTACAATGTTTCTAAATACAGGGGAAAAAATATTTAACACCTTATTTTCTTATATTTGATGCCACAGATTGAGACAACCCTTCTGCTTTAGACTAAAGCCTTTTGCTCAATGAGAGACACACCACACGTAAGAGCAGGGCAAACAGTGCTGCAAGGCAGAGATGAAAGCGTGTTGAGCTTTGGACTGGGAAAGTGTTACACCACTCTTCTCTCCAGAGTTATCTGGACCAGGATGTACATTGGACCCATGCAAAGACCCAACCCTCTGGGAACTTCATCCGCTTGCTCTTTGGTTCTGGCTGCCTGGAGGAGTTGAGCTTGGCTTCATGCTTGAGAAAATGCAGGTGTCATCTGTATTTGTGCTGTCAGCACAAGAACAGCTGCATAAACATTGTGTTGGGTTGGTACGTGTGAAGCCAAAGGACTTGGAAATAGCTTGAAGCAGGTAGGCAGGTTTCTTGGAATCATGTCCTAATTAAACATGTTATTACCTAAGGCTATAACCATGCAGTTTAAACCCTTCAGAATAGAGATCTGACTGTGGACACCAGCCTCTATGCTCTGTTATGAGCCATATTTTTCAAGCACGTGTGGTCTGTGAGTTGTCTTGGTTCTTAGAGTGTTTTTTGTTGCACTAAGCAAGTGTCCACCCACGGGGGTTGTCAACTGTTGGGGTTTTTTGCTCCATATGGAGTAACAGAGCAGTTCAGACAGCTCTGCCACCCATCTGTGTTTTAACGGAAGCCAACAGCCCTGGTCTACAGGAGCTTTTTGGCTTGAAGGGGTGTGAGAAGAGCAAGTTTTAGCTGTTCCAGGTCCCACACATGGAGTAGATCAGCTGAGGAAGGGGCGGATAAGAAAATCAACACAACAAAAATGCAGGCAAGGAGGGGAGAGAATGGGAAGTGCTGAAACTCTTCTCTTATGCAAAGTTCTGCTCGCAAACTTAGGAGAAATGGGCTCCAGGATCAGGTGAACACTTCCTAACCCTTGTCTTTTTAGTCTCTTCTCTGCTCTGTGAAAAACTGTGCCCAGTGTGATAGGTTAGTGTGATTAAGCGTGATGCTGAAAGGTTTGCTTTTTGGGAGGAGGTACATCCTTCCACTCCTGTTATTGGTTCTATTTGTGGAGGAAAACCTGAATTACTTGGTCCTGTGCTGCCTTCACAAGAGGAAGAGCTACAGGCTTACTTGTAGATTTTAAAAATCTGCTTCTTTGGGTCTTTCTTGCAGAGTTAACCCTGGGTTGACTTCAAAGTTGGGAGCTGGGGGAGAGGGGGGAGTGTCTCTGCAGAAAAGGAGATTAAAGGGCCCGAGTGCCTGGAGGCTCACCCATGTAAAGAATGACTCCGTGTCCTGGAAGGTCTGTCTGAGCTCAGAGGGGAGCTGTGTTTACCCAGGTGTGAGCAGAAGCATTGTTCCCACCAAACAATATCCCTCGGTGGCTCTGAGGTCGTTCAGGTCCTGGGTCAGCCCAAGTGCAGGGGAAGAATAAAGGCAGCGGGGACGAGTGGCCGGTGGATGCTCGGACCTTGGAGGGGGAAGCAGAGTCTGGTAAGGGACCCTCTCTTGGGGTTTTGCTTTGGGACTTTTCTGTGTCTTCCTTCTGCGTTTCGTGTCTGCTGGCACCATCCCAACGCGCCCTCAAATCTCCCAGGGAAAAGCTTCCACTTATTTGAATACCCCTATTTTTTATACTAATAAAATTGGGCATTTTGCTAAATCAGCATCAAATCTACCCTTTGGGGGAGAAAAATAGTGGAAATAGTTGTTTTTGTCAGCCCGGCTAGCTCAGTCGGTAGAGCATGAGACTCTTAATCTCAGGGTCGTGGGTTCGAGCCCCACGTTGGGCGTCCGATCACTTTTTCCCCTCTGTTTATCCAAACCTGCCTGCTTCCGGGTACAGATGTTTGCTGGTGCTATGGCTAAGGAAGAGGTGGAAGCATCCTAGGAAATAAAGAAATGTGGTTTTCTCTCATGAAATAATTTTATTCACTGGGAGATTTCTGCCTTGAAAGCAAGGCTATTAAAATAGAGCAAAAAGGTGGAATTGCCTGTATTTCAGTTTTTAAGGTGCTGGAGGATTCTCTAATAATGTGCTTCAAGTTTCTCTACTCATTTTGCCCCAAAAAGGACATCACAAACATCCGTACTGTGAGGTTTTTGCCTGATTGGTTTTCTCCTTGCTAGAAGGCTGATCACTGAGGAAACTCATTACAGGGATTAATAAATTTCCTGAGCCATTCTCATTCATAGGTAACCCTGAGCTGGGCGGAGGTCAGGATCTGTTCCCCTTTCCCAAGATGAAGGTGCTTTTCGTGGGGTTGACCCTCGTCCTGTGCATTGGATTTGGTAAGTGGAGGGTCACAGTTAAATGGCATTTAATAAAGGGCAGGGGAATATGTGATGGTGGTTGGATGGGTCTTGCTGAGCTCTTGATGTCTGCAGTGTTGTTGCTGCCATGTCAGCTGGGTGTCCTCTGCTCTGAGCCTACAGTCAGTGGGGAGAAATCTCTACAACTGTTTTCATCATTACTTGAATGAAAACAACTTTTCCACTCACTTCCCAGGGGAGCTATTAGATCCAAAGAGATCTCCTCTGGGCCAGGAGCTTCAGCTGTAGGTTGCTGGATCCCGGGCTAGATGTGTGCCTGCTGTGCCCCAGAGAACTGTTGTGATGGTCTTGATGTGGATGAACCCCACTCCAGAGTCCACATCCACATTTATTCTCCATGGATCTGTAGTTTGATTTGTTCACTTAAGGCCATGTGTGTCTACAAAGCTCTTCAAGAAGGGTTGAGTGTTCACAGGCATCATTTGCCTATCCGCTACAGATAAGGGCTCTCATTACCAGTTCTGTTAGTGAAGGTGACGCTTGGTCCCTTCCCTGGTGGGTTCTACATCTTCTCTGCGGTCACCCTTGTCTTATCGTAGTGGTGTTGGAAGCAAAACTCCCTATGGCTCTGCAGAATGGAGCTCCAAGTTCATTGCCTCTTCTCTGTTGCAGTTGAGGCTCTTCAATGCAAAGTCTGCAAGTACAAGATCCCCTTTGTTGGATGTTTCCGGGGAGAGAATGTAACAACTTGTGAGCGGAGAGAGAAATGTGCCATCATTAAAACCTCCCTGGGTACGTGTTTCCTTTGGTTCACTGGGGGTTTTCCTTGTCTTTGGAAAACAAAACTGATTTACGGAATGAACGAGGATGCAATGATGAACCTGATGTGGGAAAGGGCTAAAGCAAGGGGCCAAAATCCTTCTCTTGAGGGAGGTTGCCCCACGTATGGTTAAAAAAGTCCCTTTTAGACAAAGGAGACACTCTGTCTCCCAAAGAAGCTGTGTGAACCTTGTCTGTGCAGGCACATGCCTCATTTAGCTCTTTCTCTTAATTAAAACAAGCAAGGTGTGACTTCATTTGGGTGTGCTATTTAAGGGACTCGTTTCTTACCTGGTAACTTCAAAGTCCACTACTGATTTTTATTAGTTTAGTGCTGCTTTCTTCTAACCGTGATCCCTCTCTGCCCACTGCTTCTGCAGGGAAGGTGACCCTCTATTACCAGCAAGGCTGCACCTCCACCATGAACTGTGGCCGAGAGCGGGCATCCGATGCGGAGTCCCGCCTGACGTCCCGGTATTCCTGCTGCGAGACGGACCTTTGCAACGAGGAGTGGGATGAGGACCCCACAGACTAATGTGCAGTGGCGGGGGGAGGATCAGGGCTACCGATGTGGTCTGGCTGTTCCAATGCTACGAGTCCTCAATTTAATCTTGAACGACTATCACTGTAAATTAGGACAGTTGGACCTGCTCTGTCTGCGGGGCTCCCCTATGCATCTGGCCTGATTTTTGTTTCAGCTCTAGCAATAAACCTGTGGGCTTATAACTGGCAGCTGAATTTGGCTCGTGTACATGTTTCCCTTCTCCAGACAGACGCTTCTATTAACAGCTCTTCAGACTCAGCATTCCTGGTGGTGTCTGGAAGCAGCTTGTGGCCCTGAACATAATACTACTACTAAAACCCCAAGGGCAAGCCAAGGTGCTTTCCCCTGGTTGCATCCCATTTTTTCCTACAGTGCAAGGCTGGGAACTCTGCACCAAGGGTTGCAAAGGAGAGTGTCAGGAAGCTGCTGGAAGTCAAGAGAATTAAGAGACATGTACATTTAATAGATATTAGGTATTTCACATGTCTGAACCCAAAATTCCCTTACTAGTCAAGAGAAGTTGAGTCATCCATCTAGTGCAGACAATAAATGGTCCACTGGGCAGCAGAGGGAGGGGATGCTCCTTTGATTATTACCCTGAGGAGTTTGTTTTGCAGATAAACTGATGGCTGCAGAGATTCCTATGTGGCTTGGGGTTGTAGAGGCTTCTTCCTTATGTGGGATATGGGTTTCTTCTGAAGCCAGGTTCAACTTCCAACCTGTTTCTGGAATGAGAAGTTTGGAGGAGACCCCTTCCAGCCTTGGGACTGACCCCAAATCTCTGTCCATCCAGTTTTGTAGCTGGCTCCAGTTTTGGGGTAGGCAGGGGCAATCCCAGTGCAGGGCAGTGACTGCTTGCGCGTGTCCTACCTGGAAGCACAGGCATGAGAGTTAGAATGTGCTTGGAATCACCTAACATAGGGTGAAACTTCAAAGGACATGAAGCCCCAGGATGATTGGGTACCAAAATCCAGTCCTGCAAGAAAACATGTTATCAGGGTTGAATTTCCCTTTTTCCCCTCTCCTCACCCCTGCTGTTTTTGATGTTCCAACCTCTCCTTATCCTAAACAAGCTGCCCATGGCAGGTGGGAGATATCCTGCAGGAGGTGTTTCTGCTCTTCTTTGCATGGTGCTGCCCCAAATATGAGTTGGGAGGTGAATCATTCATTGATGGCTTTGGAGGAGGGATGAAAAACTTCACTCCTTCCTGAGCTCCTGCTCTTCTGGAGGAAAAGATGGGGCATTGGAGAGCGTTAAAGGGGCTGCAGAGACCCTGTGGAGAGGGTCTGGGCTTGGAGACAGGTGGAGGGAGGTGCTGGAAATGTGATCCTGGCTCTGGGCAGGGAAAAGAGCTTTGGCATGGAGGAGGAGAGCAGAGCTGGAGGAGGAGGGAAGAGATCGGTGGGTGCCCAGGATAGATGCAATGGGGGAGGGGAAGGAATGGTAAGTGAGATGGGGGGGTGACAGAGGGGACAAATGGGGCAACCGAGGGCTGGGAAGGAGCAGGAGCTTGAGTGGCACCGAAATGTCGGAGACATCCAGGGCTCGGGCTGGTTTCCTTCGTCATAGCATGGTGGAGCGGCTGCCGGGGGCTACATCCTGCTGGGACCCCTCGGCCACCAGGCTCACCTCCCACCTGCACCACTCTAACACTCTCCCGATGCAAAAAGTCGGGCGATTCAGGAGGATGTCCCTTTCTTACACCTCTGCTCCGAGGTACGTGGGGTCAGCTGGGGGCATAGGGTGGGCAGTAGGATGCACTTGTTTGTCCTTTTTTCTTCTTCCTTATATCCACCTTGTTCTCCTGCTTTTCCCACTGGGCTGCCCATTGTTCCTATCGGTGTCTCATTTTCTTTTTCCTTGCTATTTAAGCATCTCTGGATAGTGTGTGGATTTCTCTCCAGCTCATAGGCCACCACCTCTTCCTTTCTGCAGACGTGACAAAAATGTATGTGTGACATAGGAGAAAAAAATATAGTGTGTGTTTATTTACAGATCAAGAGAAATGGAAAGTGGAAGAGGAAGCAATTTCCCTTCCATAAGGAGTGATGTGTGTATAAATATATATCAGTGTATATAAGCAGGTGTAGGTAGATAAATATGCACACAGGTGGAAATTGTGGTCTGTAGAAAAATTCCTTGTCCATAGGGAGCTCTGTACATATAAATGTTCATATATTACATATATGTACACACATATGTCCCTATATATATGAGTGTGTCAATATGTACATACCCGCAGCAGGGGGGGTTGGAACTAGGTGATCTTTGAGGTCCCTTCCAACCCAAACCACTCTATGATTCTATGAAAAATATATCTATATTGTGCTGTTTGCCTGAGTCATTGTGTGTTCAAAAACTAATGTGGGTCATAGCAACCCCTAGTAGTTAGATTTTATTTTCCTGTGAGAAGATGAGAGATTCCTATCCAAGCCCAGAACTGTATTTAAACTGACCTGAAAAAGCTCACTTCTAGTCCCAAATGAGCAAGTCTGGATTAGCAGTAAATGTATGCCTGAAGTCTGATGCTCTGTTTTAGCAGATGCTGGAAAATGCAATTACCAGAAAAGTTTTAAAGTTATAGGGGGGTTCAAGTGAATACCTCTCCTCAGTGTTCTTCCTCAGCCGCAGAGGTATCAGGATGAACCTGATACAAACCCTACTACAAATCGGAAAGCCTTTACAAACCCCTGGCAGCAGGATACCAAGAAGAATTTTGCTAATATAGCTCCACCAGTACAACCTCTGGGGTTGGGATTTGTCTCCTCTTAGCTCCAGATGTCTCCAAGGCAAAGATCTCAACTTGGAGATGTCAAATCAACTCGGTTGACTTTGAAACCAGCATTTATGGATAGGATCGCTTGATCTGTTTTCAAGTCCTCATTAGGAGGAGATGAATCACTCCCCAGAAATGCCTACATTTCTCTGCTGATGGCAATGTGACACCCCCAAGTAACTAGATGACTGTCACTCACTTTTATCTCTTCTCTGTAACAAGAGCTTTGGTGGAGACAACCATATTATAGGCTAACCCCAGCCAAGGAAGGTCCTCAATATATTATCAGTCCCATTTAATGCAAGACCTCCAAAGCTGCACAAAATGTTCTTGGGAGGCAAAAAGTGTTTTTGAGATGCAGGACCCCAATGCAGAAGTTAATCTTTATGGATTTGGGAAACTCACCTCTGAATCTTGATATGGACTTTGCATCCCTGTATATTCCCTTTCTCCCATTGCTTTTTATGGCCCCTGTTGAGCCCTGGAGCTCAACCAAGTCATCTGAGTCCCCAGCTGAAGCTTCCAGGGTGAAATGGATCTTTAACGAGGGCTCAGATGGTTACCTGGATCAGAGCCTAGAGCAGCTGTTAAACACAAGCCTGGGGACTCAGATTTTGCATTTAGCACCAGGTCAGCCAAAAAGCAATGAGACTCAGATCTGGTGGCCATATCCCAAATGATTTCCCTTTTCCCACCTCCTTCCTGGAAAAAAAAAAAAAAAAAAAAAATAGGGAGCTCAGGATTTGTGGGGGAGCAAATGGCAGGGACCTTCCTGCTTTCCTTTTCTACTGTTTATGCATTGTACTCTAACGTCGAGGTCTTTGTTGCCAGTTTAAAGAAACTGGACACTGCAGAAGTGACCTCGGACAGCAGGCTCGTTCCTGGAAGAGGAACGCCCACATGGGGCTGGATGCCAAGCATTCATGTTCCGCGTCCAGCCCTGGTGAAATCAGTCCTTGCTCGCAGGAGAGAGGCCATGGCGGCGGTGTTTTTGCCCAGCAATCTCCAGGATGAAGCCACTTGCTCCGTCTGCCTGGAGTTCTTCAAAGACCCCGTGTCCATTGAGTGCGGGCACAACTTCTGCAGGGCGTGCATCATCAAGAGCTGGAAAGACCTAGACATGGACTTCCCCTGCCCGCAGTGCCGAGAGGTTTTCCAAGAGAAGAGCTTCAGACCCAACCGGCAGCTGGCAAACATGTCCGAGATAATCAGCCAGTTCACTCTCCGTGGGGCCAAGGGTGCAGAGGAGGACGGGCTCTGCATGAAGCACAGGGAAGCCCTGAAACTCTACTGCAAGGATGACCGGAAAACCATCTGCGTGGTGTGTGACAGGTCCCGGGAACACCGGCCGCACGCTGTGGTACCTGTTGATGAGGCATCCGAGGAGTTCAAGGTACCTGTCTAACTCTGTCTCCCCTGGGGAAGACCCCCCCCCCAGGTCTTTCTGTCTCCTGGTGGTATGCGTTGAGCTGTGTCTTTGTGCTCCTTCCAGTCCCCAAGCAGTCACTTGGCTTTCCCATGCTCAACCGCCCTGCAAAGAGCCAGTTGCTGCTTTCTAGATTTCTGAAGACCTGGAAAACCCATCTTCTCTCCAGATATGCAAAACCCTCTCATGCATTCACATCATATCTGCAGCTGGGGAGAGCGTGGGATTAAACAGAGGGCAGCCAGGAGGCTGTGACACAGTGTCTCCCGCGCGAGCTCTTGCAAAAGCCCTGGGCTTGAGCCATGCGAGCATTGCGCTGCAAACGCTACCTGTGGTTACCCACCTTATCAGTAGGGTAACAGCTGACAGTAAACACCCACATCTATTTTAGGTCTGGGCGAGCATCCAAAGATGAATCTAAGTTGATTAAAGCCAGGCTGGGTTTTGCTTGTGCCAAGAGCAAAGGCGGAGGAGGCGGTAGCAGCAGCCGATGAAAACAGTGCACAACTCCCCTCCCCAGCATCCTCTGTTTCCTTTCTTTGTGTTTGCTGCATGCGTGTGAGCTTGTGGCAGTCCTTGGGGGTTGCAAATGTTGGTGTCCGGGTGAGCGTGGGCAGAGCTGAGCCAGCGCGTTCACCCAGTGAGAGTGCCCCTGTGTTTTCCTTGCAATCCTCCTTGTCTTCACACTGCTGCAAAGAACAAACTGTGTGCAGGCAGAATAATGCAGCAAAGGAAACCAAGCGCAGCAAAGGAAAGAAAGAAAACCCAGTAATATCTTCTTTCTTTGTTCCTAGGAGAAAATCCAGGGACGCTTGGACTTCCTCAAAAAGGAGAGGCAAGAGCTGCTGGAGTTCAAAGTGAACGATGATAAGAAAACCCAGGATCTCTTGGTGCGTGCCTGCAATGCAGTGCTCTGGGGTGGTGGGGGCAAAGGTTCAGGTTGGGACACGTGGAGGGGGTTAGGACCCACCAAGCTGCCCCACCTCCTCCTTCCCACTGCTCTGTCAGTGCCTGAAAAAAGGAAACAGATGTTTTTCTCCTTCCTTCACCATAAGGATTTGCAATATATCAGCCACTGTCTTAGCAGACCAAAGAGGCGGGTGCTGGAGCATCCCTGAGAGCTAGGCTGGCTGTAGGGCTCTCCTCCACCCTTCCTCTCTCTTCCTCCTCTTCCTCAGCCCGTTGTTCCTGGGGCAGCAGAAGGCAGCACAGCATTTGCTGCAGGAAAGCCCCCACCATTCCCTGCTAATAACACCCCTCCCATGCCATCACCCCAGAGACAAGTGGCTCTGAGTTGCTCATGTCCCCCCCGCCCCTACTTGGGACAAAGACCATCAGGCCACCCTCAACCCATGTTTCTGCTCTACCATCCTTGTGCAACAGGGTTATTACCACAATTTACTGGGTTTTTTTTCTCCGCTGGCAGGGCTTGAAATAGCACCAGCCTGCCAAGAGCCGTGGTTTCATACATGACGCAAAAGGCAGAGTGTGAAGGTCCATTTTTTGAGGGCCAAGTGGACCTGTTGGACCTGTGCTGAAAGGCAGTGTAGAGTGAAGCAACCAAAACACGTTCAACCTTGTCTGTGCTGCCAAAGGGTGTGTTTCTGGGAGCAAAATGTTCCCATTTGCCCCTGGGCCTTGTCTCAGAGGCAACTTGTTGGTCTGCTTGCTGCTCCAAGTGGGTTCTCCTACACCCTTCTCCCAGTTTGGGTGGCGGGACCAGCAGATGATAACAGGGACTGGGGAAACCTCTTGGCCACCAGTCCCCACCTCTGCTTTATTGAGTGCTGATTAACTCCTCACCACCCCAGGGGAGAAAAAGGAAGCCTATGTGTCCAGTGTAGAAGAGAAAAAACCCTGAGATCTGCTGTGGAGTTGAGGTACCTGCCCCAGACATGGTTTGGTACTTCTTCCCTCCAGAAAAGAGTGCAGGAATAGAGCTGCAATGAAGATAATGGCTGTTTGTGGAGTAACTGCCTATGGTCTTTGCTATCCTGTCCTCACTCCTTTTCAAGGTCTTTGTTCAGGCATGACACATCTCCTCACCCCTCCCCAGCTGAAGGCACCCAGTCTCACAAGCAAGCCAACAAGCAGCAGCAATGACACTGGCAAGTGCTTCAAATTCACCAGGTGGCCCCTCTCCACCCCAAAGTCATTGCACCAGCTTAAAACCCTTTTTGCTGTGTTTCCTTCCCAGAAAACCATTGAGAACGAGCGGCAAAAGCTGCTCTTGGAGTTCGAGAGGCTGCGGCAGTTCCTGCATGACCAGGAGCACATCCTCCTGGGGCAGCTGGAGAAGATGGAGAAGAACATCGCCAAGAGGCAGAATGAGAACATCACTGACCTCTCCAAGGAGATCACGCTCCTCAACAAGCTCATCACAGAGCTGGAGGAGAAAATCCAGCAGCCTATGCTTGAATTCCTCAAGGTGAGATGTTTGTTAAGAAATGAGCCTACAGGTCTGAGTCGTGACCCTTCTTCATCTTTTTTTAATGTGTTTCTGGATCCTGTAGAGGTGCTTTGAGGATAAATGTCCTCCCCCCCCCCCATTTAAGGAGAAGATCGTGCATGGCAATGTCTGAGTGCCCTGAGCTCTGCTACACCAGCAGTAACACGCAGCAACTATCTCTGGCTCAGGAACATCCTGAAGCAGAGGTGTGCTCTTCATATTTAATAGCCTCTGATAAATTTTTCTTCTGTAAATTTGTCTGGACCTTTCTAGCACCCATAAATTCTTGTTTCAAGGCATTAAAAGCTGAATTAGACCTTGCATGAAGAACTGCCACAGTGGTACTGGCTAGATCCTTAAGCCAAGCAACTCCTTTTGCAAATACAGGTCTTGATGGGTTTACAATGCTGAAGGTTTGTGGCATGCCAAGTCACAGATGTCCACTCCTCCAGCTTAAAGGCATTGGTGAGGGCTTGGGATGGAGTTGAGTACAGAGGCATGTGGTGCCAGGCTCAGCAGGACATGCTCCTTGCCAATTTTTGCAGCAGTCCTGGCTGTAGAAGGTTGGCTGGGACCTGAAAGCAGAGCCAGGTTTTCAAGTCAAAATGAGCTATTAACCAAGCTGGAAAGTATGAGGGAGAGAGCAGATGGAGTCCAGGTATTGATTGCATTGCAAAGAAAGAAGCTGGAGCCAAGCCAGCCCTCCCTGTTACCCAAACTCTCCTTTGCGGATGAAGTAGGGTTTGAAAAACAAACCCGAGATGCCCATCCCAAAATCAAGCAGTCCTGTTCCCCACTGAATGGAAAAATGTGAATGGGTGACCTTCTCTTAATTGGCAATGTTTTGGTTAAACTATGTAGATTGAGCTTTTGGTGCACACAGATCTGCAGTTAAATTCCCTCCCAGGCAGCATTGAAAGCACTGTAAATATTTGCAGACGGTTTCAGTACTTGGCTATGGGTGAAAACTCATTTCACGTGGTCTTTGCTCAGCCCTCACCAACGCACGCAAAAATGATCCTGTAACAATAGGTGATTTTTTTTTTTTAAAGGCCATGTTGGAAATCCTTAGCCAGCTCCAGAGAGCCTTTCCATTCCCTGGGAGGGGGGTATGGCTTTTTGTTGCCTTTGAATCACATCCAAAGTACTCGCCACAGTTTATGTCCTTCTTTACATTATTTTAAAGGCACCAGAAAGGGCAAATAGTGGTGTGGACTGGACTAAGCATGGGTTTCATCTCTGTGAATATTCACCATGTAGCAACTAGTTATTGAGGTATTTTAATCTACAATTTGCCTCCATAATTCACCCTTCCTGAGGGCAAACCACTTCCACTGTCAGGACGTGCATCCCAAGGTGGAATGAATCACCTGTTGGAGGCAACCTAAACTCTTCTCGGTGGTGACCAGACCATGGAAGTCCAGATATCATGGAGACATAGATAGACCTCCAAAGGCCCCTTTCAACCTAAACCACGTCATGACTCTATGGGCATAAAGCTGGAGTATTGTACATCGGAGCGTTTGGGAGGCTTGGTTCCCCATCATCTAAGGGATGGGCATCCTGGTTGGGTTAGATGAAGGGGAATTGCTCTTGTTCTGTCTGAGCCAGGGGAGATGTAGCACACGTTGCACGGGGATTTCACTTAGTCTCTCTTTTTCCTTTCTAGGATGTGATGAACATCATAAGCAGGTATGTAGTGCTGCTGCTTCCCTTCTTTCATGCTTTCCCCCCCCCCCCCCACCAGCACTGTTTAAAGGTCAGTGTTTGCAGGCCAGATGCCAGAGGGAGGCACTGGGGTAGATGGAGCTTGCCTCCTACTCGGTGCGAGCCCTGGATCTCTTCCAGCTTCTTGTAAAACAGCATTATCACAAAGTCTTTTCCCACCAGGCAGTTTCTTCAAATGTTGAGTGAGACCAGAAACCCCAAGTCATCTTATTTGCCTGATATGCAATTCACCCAGGGCAATGGTTTAGGCACCACTTAAGCTCTGAAAATGAAATTTAAGCTGCAGCAGGAGCAGCTGAGTGGGGGTAACCCAGCACAGACACCCTTTACACCAGCCAGCTGAGGGGGTTTTCAAAGTTGACATGCAAATCCTGGTGCCCTCATCCCGGGGGGGGGGGGGGTGGGGGGGTTGAAATCCCAGCGTGATCCTTGCAATGCGATGCTAAGAGCACTTGGACAGACTGGCGGGATGAGGTGTAAGCATTGCATGCTGCCAACTACAAGTGAAAAATGGGGGGATAGCAGCGATTTTCTTATTGGTTTTACTTTTTCCTTTGCAGAAGTGATGACGTGAAGTGCCAGAAGCCTGTGCCGGTATGCACAGATATGAAAATGCACATCTGCAATTTCTCCCTCAAGACCGTCGTCCTTGAGAAAGTCTTAAAGAAATTCAGAGGTACGTGGAAACGAAATCGGGGGGGGGGTTTAAAATAGGCCTGGCCTTTAGCAGGCGTCAGGGAAAAGGGACGAGGAGTGCTGGGGATGCTGAGGATGTCTCGAGGTCCCTTAGCACATGCCCAGCCAGCAGTACCGAAATAGAATAGACTATGTTGGAAAGCACTTCTGGAGATGTGCATGAAGAGGAGGAGACTTGCCCTGCCATTGAAGGAGATGCAGGATTTTTTGAGAGAGGGGAAAAACCTGAACTTGGACATCAATTTTAGTGCAATAAAGACTGCGGTTTTCCACACCTTGAATAGTTTGAGGGTTGGATAGCCAAGCTTTGCATTTAAATCAACAACTCCTTGCAGCATCGCAGCAAAGCCACGAGATGGTGCTGGGGGATTTGGAAAGGAAGCAAGCACCAAAAAGAGCAAATCTAGAAGAGAAAAATCCCTACGTGCAAACTCTGCCCTGGAGCAATAATTGGCTTAAAAGATTGTAATAAAAGTTTAAAATTCATAATACAAGGAGAACAAAATATGGCAGGGCACGATAAATAAAGCTTAAATAAATCCTGCATTAATTTGATGTCCAGAAGCTTTTTTTTAATAAAAATTAAAATATATTTTAGCAGGAATTTCCCCCGTTGCTTGTCCCCATTGCTGGCATTGCTCCATCCTCAGCTCTTGCTGCCTGTCGAGTCCAACATCGGCAAAGACGGCGCTTTGGCAATGTGGTGTGGGTGTAAAGGATGTTTTGTGGTTCCCTCTGGCTCTCTCTTGATGTTGCCATTTACTTGCCTGTCTCTTCTTTTCAGAAAACCTGCGGGATGAACTGGGAAGAGGTGAAAAAGGTAAAAGGAAAATATTTAAGACGTAGCGCCCTGGAGTAAAGACTTTAAATTGTGGTTGTAATTTGCAAAGCTGGTTTTGCAAAGCTGAAGAGAGGGGGAAAAACAGAAAAAAGGCACTCTAGATTTCTTTTTTTTTTAATTTCTTCTCTCTCGATGATTTCCAGATCCAGCCTGCTCAGTTCGAGAGTCAAAAGACGATTTTTCTAGCTGACGCCGGGGATCTAACAGCTAAGCTAGGTCCTTTCTGCCTGTTTACACTTAACCAAACTACAGTGCGGAACAGAAAAAAACAGATATTTGAACCCCAAAATGGATTCATGCCCTTTGCAGCCACAATCTGCTTTAAGTCTGCCAGATTTTCTCTGTGGTGAGGCTCCTGTCTCCACCAGGGTTTGGGATGCAGGGTGTGAGTGCTCCATAATCTGCTCCAGCGCAAAGCCAGATGCCTTAAATTCTGCAGAAAGCTGTTGGAATTGTGGCTGTGGGCAGGTGATTGCTTTCAAATTGTGCTGCGATGGAGGAGACTTGCTCCTGGGTTGGCAAAGGAGCAAGTTCACACAAGAGGTCATGATTTTGCAACTGGAAAAACCAGCTGGGTTGGCCCAGATTGACTCTTCCAATGGTGGGTGAGTCTCTGCTTTGCTGCACCAGCAGTGGTGAGAACAGGGGAATGCCAGTGAGCCGGGAAAGCACCACGATGGGCTCTGCAGGGTGTCCACAGCCTGATCCCTCTGGCTTTGCACTGTGGTGGATGCAGGGCATGGGCAGATGCTGTTAAAATCTGCCCCCGTCCTCCAGCTCCCTTGGTGTGACAGTTGGATAGCCATGCCCAGAGCAGCCGGAGTTACCCCAAGGAAAGTCAAGCCCTCTTTTAGAAGAGAAGACTTATTCTTGCTTTTAAGGTGGTAGTCTTCAGCATGGGGTTTGCAAACCCCTTGGGGAAGGCCAAGGAGAACAAGCCATGAGTTGGATCCTTTTTTTGGGCCATCCAGCTTGGGTCGGACTCTGCTCAAACATCCCCAGACACCCCTGGAAAATGCCAAGGGGGTTGGCAAAGCAACAGAAGAAAGGCTGAAGACCAACATTTAAAAGCAAAACAGCAAAACGACCCTCACTGCATGTCCATGGTGGTGTGTGTGCATGTGTAGAGGTATAACTTGGCTGGTGCATTACACCAGCAAACCCTCTGAAAGCAGGTTGGGCCACAGCTGAGGCTGCAGAGAGCTGGGGGATCATGAAGTGAAGGGACCAGCCAAAACCTCATGGCAGTCATTGAATCCCACGCCTCTGACTGCCTTAATTCATCTTTTACAAAAGCTTTGAATGCTCTGATTTTTAATTTTTTTTTTAATTTTTCTTTATATGATGTTGCAGCTCCTGGAGTCATATTATTATTATTTTTTTTTAATCCAGCCAAATCATCATCCGCAGCCCCTGCAGCAGAGCTGAAGTTCAAACCCAAATCCTAATGACTCCAGTGGCTGGAGACACAAGAGGGAGGAAGGAAAACACCTTTTGGCATCAAGGAAATTTCTTGCTCATCCAATTCTTTTCCCCTAACTTTTGCTGTTGAACACTTTGAAAGCACCTATCTCTTGGTCTGATGTAATAGTGCAAAATGCAGGAGATGTTATTTTAAGGCCAATCTCCCGGTTTTGGGGAGGAACCTGGTGCTTGAGCTTTGAGGGGGAAAAGGACCTACCCTTTCCTGTGGTTGCTATCGCTTTTCTGACCCCTATGAAACACTGTGAAACTTTCAATGCCATCAGGTGTCTTTTTGGATTTCATATGCAATTTTCAGCCGCAAATCTATAGATTTTGAAAGTGCATAAAGATCTTTAGCTAAATGAACTCTGGTGCAGCATCCAACACATTTCAGCTTCTAAAGTCCCATCTTATATTCCCCCAAAAGGATCTCATTTGATCATGGTGACTTTGCTGACTACAACCACAATTTGAGGTCACTAATGTGCTCGCTGTTTCCTTTGAGCCTGAGCTTGGAAGGGGAAAAGATGTTAGTATCAAACTTCATCTACATGCATGTTCCATGTGGGCTGTCCAGATGTGATCTGGTGTGTAAAGATGCCCTTAGTTCATGGCTTTCCATGAGGGCTTGTCATCATGGGGTAGTCTGGGGACAGATACTCAACAATTTATGATCTCAGGGGTGTATATACCCCATCTTGTATGTTGTACATTAGATGAGCCAGAAACAAAAACAAGAAAAAATTACCAATTTGGAAAAAAGTCTCAATCTAAGGTCCATTTTTACTGTACAATAATCGCTAATCATTTGCATGTGGTTTTATTGTGTTGTTTGCTCCTAATGTCCTTGCGTTGTTGTTACCCCATTTCTTAGCAGCAGCAGCATGAGTGTTGCCCTCCCATGAAGGGAACTGGGGTGTCAGTGTGGGAGGACAGATGAGTCCCCCCTGGTCAGGGTTTGAGAGGTGCTGCCTGGTGGCATTGCTGAAGGATCATGAGGTGATAAAAGAGCCAAAGACTACAATGCAGTTGTAGATCTCCCTCTAGGACATCTTGAACCAGATCTTGGTTCTCATTTACTATGATTTGCTTTGCCGTGTTGTTCTTCACCTTTAGCTGGTGGGGCTTAAGCCCTAGTGAGGATATGAAAAGCTGAGGCAGATGTTCATCCCATATTTTTAACTGGGACCTGCCTCTCCCACCTCCAAGTTTCTCACACATGTAGCTTGTCCCTCTGTGCTGGTAGAGAGAAGCAGCGTATTTGTTAACATTTGAAATTACTCCTCTTAAAATTAGCCCCAAGCCTCCAGGCTTCCTGAGGAGTCGGTGGTGAGAGGAGGCATCTCAAGCACCTCAAAGCCAAGCCAATGTCTGAACTTGGCTTTCCTTCATCACAGACTTACTGAGGTTGGGATGTGGTTCAGCAACTGATAAAAACATCCCCAGCTTGGGCTTTTAATTGTTAAAATTCTTATTGAGTTACTGTCACTGCTGTCATCAACAGAGGACCTGACCCTGGACCCTGATTCAGCAAACCACCTCCTCATCCTCTCTGCAGACCTCAAGAGCGTGAGGATGGGCTGTAGGAAACAGGAGCTGCCTGACAACCCCAAGAGATTTGACACAAACTCTCGGGTGCTGGCTACCACGGGTTTCAAGTCAGGAAGACATTACTGGGAAGTGGAGGTGGGGGCCTCAGACGGTTGGGCCTTTGGGGTGGCCAAGGAGTCCGTCAGGAGGAAAGGTCTGACGCAGTTTTCCCCCGAAGAAGGGATCTGGGCAGTTCAGCAAAATGGAGGTCGCTACTGGGCGGTCACCTCGCCTCAACGCACCCCGCTGTGCCTCAGCCAGAAACTCAATAAGGTCAGGGTGTACCTGGATTATGAAGGGGAAGAAGTGTCCTTCTACAACGCCGATAACATGCAGCACATCTTCACCTTCAACGTTGCCTTCCAGGAGAAGGTGTTCCCTCTCTTTTCGGTCTGTTCCACTGTTACCTACATCAAACTGTGCCCCTGAGGCTTCTCATGGGCTTGGCTGAGGACGTGTCTCCATGGTCTTCACTGGATGATGCCTGGACAGCAGTGATGAGCACGAGAGACTCTCAAATCAACTATGTGGCCTGGTTTGTTGGTACATAGGCAGGCAGATAGCTGGTAGGTGGAGATGACAGGTGGGTAATCAGGGAAAAATATCACAGGAGGGTCTTAAAATCAGCTTAATCCAGAAAATAGCTATTGAAATCATCAGCAACCCCCCAGAAGGTTGTGGTCACCATCTTAAACCTATCTCTGAACCAACCCAACTCTTCAATACCAGCAGGTATTGCTGCCACTCTGGAAAAGGCTGAAAGGTGCTTTTTTTTTTTTTTGGGGGGGGGGGGGGTGGTGAAGAAATAAATGTCAATGTTACTCAGGTGTGTTTGTCCTACTGGATGTGAGCAAGACCCATGTTTCTGAATTTTGGTGCTCCTGTGTAACTCCTCCTGAGGTCCCCTCTATGTAGAAGATGTTTTCAAAATAACCCCTTGAGGTTATCCTGCTTTGCCCACAGTAACGTAGACTTTGGGTGCTGAATCTTGTATTTCCTCAGGCTCTCTTTACTGCTCGGTGCTCAGCAAAATCACCCATTTACCTTCATCTTCTGTTTTCTCCTTCTGGAAATCCTCACTCTTTGCCAAGACAGCAGATATTCATTGTGCAGCTTGCGTTGTCCACTGTCGCTTTTGCCAAAACAAAAAATGAGTGTACTATTGTCTGAAGTGATGAAAAATATGGTTTCTTGTTTTGGGGCATTGTTGGTTGGCGCTTTAACCTTTTCTAGTAAACATACTATACCTCTTTAGGAAATACAGGGGCAGGGGAAGGCTTTTTTAAATCAAGAACAACATTTCGTGGCCAGTTCTAAGATAAGAAAAAGATGTTTCTGTGCGCAGCTGATCTTCATATGTACTTTAAACATACTGGCAAAACCCTGGTCAACTCCAATGCCAAGAAATTGTGGGTTGCACAAGTGCATTTCCTATGTTTTAGGGGTTTTAACCCCTCCTCTGCAGTAAATCCATGTCACAGCAGCAGAATAAAATGAAAATGCTGTAATTCTCTCCCAGGGCACACAGATCATGTATGTGCAGAAAGTAGTTGCCCTAAACACCTTCAATTGCTTGTGCTCTTTGTTGTGAAGATGTGTGGTCTATCAAAGGCCACCTGACTTGTGCAAAAGGTAACATCAAAACTCAAACAGACCAGAAGTGAATGCAACATCTTGATGTTGCTAACTTGGTGAAGAGGTGCTTTTTTCCCAGGTTTACAGGTTTTTTTTCCCATGCATTGTTGAAGGCTTTCTTGGTGCACAGCTGAGCCTTTAGCTTGTGTCCCAAATAATGGAAATCTGGCCAGCAGCTGCTGGAGATGAAGCACAATCCATCTCCTACATCTTCTATGAGGTGTATTAATGCAGGATCAGGTGAATTTAAGATGCCATTAGTCATAAAAAGAGCTGGGGGTGACTGGTTTAGGCATGAACATCTCCATTTTCAGCTGGTAGGTTGTTTCCTACCCTGAGAATCTACTTTTTTTTTTTTTTTTTTAAATGAGTTTGGCTTTAAATCCACGTTATTTAAAGCTGCAGCAACTCTTATAAAGGTCAAGCTGTGAACAGGTGAGCAAAATGCCTGAATTTTCTAAGGCCCATCCGTTGCTGAAGCTATGCCACTGTATGTCATATAAATAAATAAAAATCCCAAGAATAAGAAAGGCATTAGCAGGAGACACAGTATTTCTTATGTTGTGACTTGGTGTTCATCTTGCGAGAAAATGCTATTTCTGCAAAGCATGGGAAGCAAAAAAACATTGCCCGAGTGGAATTGAAACCTCCCAGATTGTTGCTAGCCCACGTGCTGGAAATAAAATGTGAAGGTGCTACCTGAGCTCATCTTCTCCTATTTATTATTCCCAACTGCTAACAGGCTGGAGAACATCAGAATTGTGGTTTGGAGGATTGTCCTGCTTGGTATTTAAGTTTAAAGAATGAATTTAAGTGAAAGCATATATATATATTGGGGTGGGTTGGTGGGGTTTTTTTCAACATCTGTTAAGCACAAACCTGATGTCTACATATTCCTCAAATTAGGGCTGCAATAGAAAGCTGAAGATGAAGACTGAGCTGACCTTTGCCTTTAGATGACCTTAGAGGGGAGAAATGGGCATCGCCACCCAGGTTATTCAGGCGGCAACATGGAGATTTCCTCACTGCCTGTACTTTGGCCAAACCTCCTGGAAAAAAAAAAAAAAAGATGCTGGAGGTGCCAAGGGCTGAAGTCTGACTCTTGCAGGGGTTCAGCGTAGGGGCTGAACCCCAACTTTTGGTGTTATGGGGGTGTGGAGTGGGCGACGTGGTTTCTGGCCACACTCCTTGCTGCTGCTGCTGCTTGTCACTGGTTTAGCGGAGCTGGCCCAGGCTGGTGCCTAGGGAGAGTTTTGGGGGGTGGTGAAGATTTGGGGCGATGTAGCCAGTTTCGGGGTTCCCCCGTGGACAGCACCGCGGAGGAAGTGTCTCTCGTGCTGGCTCCATAGCTCAGGGGTTAGAGCACTGGTCTTGTAAACCAGGGGTCGCGAGTTCAAATCTCGCTGGGGCCTCTGTTGCGTTTTATGGCTTTTTTTTTTTTTTTCTCCCAAAAGCACCATCGTTTTCCTCCCCGCCGGGACCAGGCAGGGCCGCGGGCAGCACCCAGGGGTGGCCGGGACCGGGAGCGGGGCGGACCCGCTCCGAGCACCGACACGTGCACCAGGAAAAGAGCTTTCAGAGCGGCTCGTTGGTCTAGGGGTATGATTCTCGCTTTGGGTGCGAGAGGTCCCGGGTTCAAATCCCGGACGAGCCCTGCTTGGTTTTTTTTTTTTTTTTTTTCTCCCCCCCCCCTTCTTCCTCTATTTTCCTTGTTTG